>NC_134710.1:214960691-215105691 GCF_043290135.1 Rhipicephalus microplus
TTCTCAGACCGGCTGGCTACCCTGTACTGAGGAAGGGGGTAAGGGGGATAAAAGATGAGAGAAAAGAGACGTTTAAAAAAACTGAGCGGCTTGCTGGTAGAACCAAGGAGGAAGCACTGATGAGCATATATTGTTTTAACAAAAACATTTTGCACTTTCTCATATAAGATTATCGCTATGGCTTCTCGGTCTGCCACTCGATCCGCTTTGGTAATATATAATTCGTATGCTGCTTCTTTAGTGTTTAATCACTGCGATAAGACTAGGAAACCCTGTACATTATCACTCGTTTTTTTTTAATTTTTTTTTCATTGAAGCTTATTACCTGGAAGGACTGGACATACAGAAAGATGAGACTGATGCAGCGCGGCAGTCAGCCGGCACAGGGAGCGATGTCGCACTGTGGAAAGCCAGCCACCCACCAGAAAACAAAAAGAAAATGAGCCTGGTCTGCAGCCTTCTCAATTGATTGATATGTGGGGTTTAACGTCCCAAAACAACCATATGATTATGAGGGACGCCGTAGTGGAGGGCTCCGGAAATTCAGACCACCCGGGGTTCTTTAACGTGCACCCAAATCTGAGCACACGGGCCTACAACATTTCCGCCTCCATCAGAAATGCAGCCGCCGCAGCCGGGATTCGATCCCGCGATCTGCGGGTCAGCAGCCGAGTACCTTAGCCACTAGACCACCGCGGCGGGGCCTGCAGCCTTCTCAAGGAAACTAAACATTTTCATCTTCAGACCATCATGAAGCTCGAGTAGTCGACGATGTAGTCAGCGCAGAGCCTTGACGTCCGTCGACGTATCGGCGCCCGGTCGCAACGAGTACCGCTGCCCTATAGCACATTCGCATTTCTTTCTTGCGTCGAGCGCGCGCCAACCTGATCAACTTAGCGTGCCGCGGTAAGAGCCACTCCGCTGGGAGCGGACGGCATTGCGCCGAGAAAGTCACGAAACTCCACAGAAAAGCTTCGAGTCGACGAATGTGTGAATGGCACAGCACAGAGTGGAGCGAAACGAATCAACAGGTGGCCTCCCAAGATGACCGCCGCTTCAAAGGAGGCACAGTTATGACGTCGCGTGCAAGCCATGCGTTCACGGCCAAGCAAAAAGAAAGCAGGAAACCGGGGCCCACGAAGACCGGGATGGTGCGTGCTTCCTCGCCAAGGCTGCGCGCAGTGCAGAAAAGGTAACGAGGACACCTGCCGTACGAAGGTTGGCGAGTGTGTGCGCGAATTCCGAGCGCGTTCTGTAACCGTTTTTTTTTCTGCCGCTAGTTAAGATGTTATCAGGAGCAGAGGCACGTTAGCCGCAAAAAAAAAAAAAAAATCTCGCGAGCACCGTTCTGCACGCAGTCACTGCGACGGGCGCAGCGAAGGACGCCGTGCAACGACGGCCCGAGCGGGACCACGAACGGCGTAAGGGGGGTATGGCTCCTTATCCAGCCGAAAAGCCATTGGCCGAGGGAAACGGGCCGGCGTCTGGATTGACTCCTCATAATCGACGGTCTTAATCTCTCGCTGCCTCGTGCTCTCTCAAAATCGGCGTGGGCGCGGCGTACTCGCTCTCGCCCTTTGATCGCTCCTTTTCGTACTTCTCCTATCGGGTGCTTGTTTACTTGTTTACGCGGCCCCTGGGAGCAGCAGCGCGTTTCCCGCGCCAGGCGCTACGCTCCCCGCCGACAGCCCGATAGGCGAGTGGTAGCGCCGGCCCCCAGGTGCCTCCCCTCCACCTCGTTCTTTTTTTCAGCACGTGTTCATTTAAAAAGAACCCATTCTTCTTTTGGAGGTGTCAAAACACGAGCTTTGCCAGTGACTATGCATCGGCGCAAACGCCCCCTTCTGCTGCGTTCATTTTATTACGCCGACCGACCAAAGAAAAAAGGATTAAAGGAAAGGCTGTTACGATAAGGGTCGACGTGAAACAATGCAAAAGGTCACCCGATATCCTCCGGCACGCGCTCCCTGGCCTCGGCGGCGATCAAAGGCGGCACATGCGCAAACACGGGGCCTCCAGGAATTGCACCATCGCCATAAATAACGCTGCACGTGACTGGGGGGGGGGGGGGGGGGGTGTATAAAAACAATACCACCGAGTAATGCAAATGGCGACTAGGAGATAGTTACAGATACAAAAAGGGAAAAAAGACGCTAAACACGAAAAGTTATAATATGACGCACTTTCTACACGGGCGCGGTGTTTAGAAAGCGTTCGATATATGTACACGGGAGTATAGTTTAGTAGAAAATAAAAATAGGACTTGGCCATAAAAATGGTACTAAGCGAAGCGAGCTGGCTTTTGCACTGAAGATATTATCGCAGGCAACATTACTCTCGAAGTGGCGCCATCGGTGGGCTGAAAGCAAGGACTGCATCGAATGTGAGTATATGTGCCAGCTACACACGCATAGCCTTCATTAAAGCGTGTTCAGAGAGAGAACCTAACCAGGCCGTAGGTATGAAGTTAAGTAAGAAGACAGCTGTAGACTGCGAATGCGAGGTAGCTGGACGGCGGAAACTAGATTACGATGCTTCTCGAGATAGTCCGCGCTTTATGGCCTCATCGACTGTGCAGTACACAGCAGTAACCAATGCCTCCAACTGGCGTAGCCAGTGGGGCTATCGGAGTGTTGGGGGGATAAAGTTTTTTTGGATACGCCCCTGATGTGTCCGCTTACGCCATCGGAACATTTACGGGCGGCTAGAGAGAAGCTAGAAAAAAAAATGACACCATATCTACGGAGTGAACGATGATGAGTGGGGCGAAGCGTCCGTCAGCCCGTCCCTGCTTCCGCCTGTCCGTTTGTTCTTGCTTCCGTCCGTCCGCGCGACCATCCGTGAGTCAATCCATGCATCTGTACGTGCGTCCATTCATGAGTTCGTCCTTCCGTCCGTCCGTTCACGCGTCCATCCGTCCGTCCGTCTGCTAGTCTGTCCATCCATCCATCCATCCATCCATCCATCCATCCATCCATCCATCCATCCATCCATCCATCCATCCATCCATCCATCCATCCATCCATCCATCCCTCCGTGCGTCCATCTGTGAAAACTACAACTACCGCCATCTCCCACCTCGCAACCCCTATGGCACATACCCGCTCTAGAGCGGGTATGTGCCACTGGGGCTACGTACGTACGTACATACATACATACATACATACATACATACATACATACATACATACATACATACATACATACATACATACATACATACATACATACATACATACATACATACATACATACGGAGGAGGAGGAGGAGGAGGAGCGACAGGCCCCCGCCATAAGGAGCTTCACCTCTAAAAGAAGAACTATACCAGTTACATCAAGATAATTAATTTATTTAGATGCGACCTTAGTTGCAATAGTTTACTCCACAGGGGCAAGTATATAAGTACATCAGTCAACTAAAACACACGGCACATGACGTACAGCGTCATTAGTTTATATTTTACGATGCAGTATTATTTGTGAGAAAGAGATTTCTTTGAACGTATTTCTATACCTCCGACCGATTAAGAAACACGGGCGCTCGTACACAAAACACTAAAAAAAAATCTGTAGAACAACAACAACAACAACAAAAAAAAAGACGCGCCTACAATATCACCGAATTCCGCGCACACCTTCACCAGTCCAGCCAGTGAAAAGTGTGTATACCGAACCTTCGGCAAACAATGAAGTGGAGACTGCCACTCACGACCAGCTAGCAGACAGAAGACGTGGGTGACTACAAGAAAAGAGCGACTTCCCATTTATTTGTTTCGCAGAGCACGGAAGGGGAGGGCGGCGAAAAGAAATAGCACGGCCATGCAGCGTATAAATACAAAAAAAGGGGGGGGGGGAGACGGGTGATGATAGGGTGCCAATGAAGGAGCGAGTAGGTAAAGGTTTGCACGCCATAATGACCGGCAACTTTCCGAGCGGTCAGTTTTGATGCGCCTAAAGATTCGAGCTTCCAACTCGTATGCGACGAAGGCGCTGCTGAAGTTTCTCCGGCCAGCCGGAGTCGCCAAACGAATATATGACACTCCCGTGCTTGAGTGTGTGTGCGTGTTTTTTTATTATTGTTTTATCCATTTCTCATTCCTTTTTCATTTATGGGTATAAAAATCCCCCTGACCCCTTCCCCAGTGCAGGCTGTCAAACCAGAAAATGTCCTTCTGGTTAACCTCTCTACTGCCTTTCATTTAACCCCACCCTCTCTTTCTTGGTTATATTTATGTGCTCCTCCATCCAGTCTTCTTGTTCTCTCTCTTTTTGTCTGCACTATATAGTCGTAACTTTTTGCATCAATTCATGTCTCTGCACGTGCAGATTTGAAAGAGTTGCAATGTATGAACGATATATCAGGCATCCCAGTTAATAGCCGCGCAAATGACACGGCCAAAACCTTTCCGACTGTCTTTCTTTCATTTAACACTACAGAGAAGTTACGTTGACCGCGGGAAGGAGAAACGCACTCCTATTGACTTATACGAGAACGGAAGAACAATATCGCGCGTAAACATTATCGATCTGCGGAGGGCAATGCAAGTTTTTTTTTTATTTTTGCACTGCATATATACGCGGATCCGTATTGCAGAAAATCTGCTTGAGCCATCCCGCTACAAAGTAGTGCCTAAATAATTTACCGAGAAATTCGCAAGGTTCACTTTCTCCGCTCTTTTTTATTTATGACAGCAGTTGCGAATCAGGCGAAGCTGGAAATTTCTATTCTCTTCTTGTACCGCAGAAAGCTGGGTTTAGAAAGGAGAAGGAGGCAAAGTTTATATGCTGGGAAGGCCCAAAGGTAAACAACTTGGGTCAGCGAGTTGTAACTTAGAAAAAGTAAAACGATTCACATGTCCCAATACTATCGCGTTATCTACAAGTGTTACCTTGCGCTTGTGTGTTATGTAATGAAGAGAAAAAAAAACGCGGGGGTTTATAGCAACTTCTGCCGAGGCCATTAGGCTGTTACCCCTGTGGCTGCAGTGCCCCATTCCACCGACGCTCTTTATTATAACGCCGCGTGGTTAGACCAGTTAGCAGCAGGGGTACAAGTGTACAAGTGTAATACATACACGCTAAGGAAAAGCGAAGAGGCGAACACGGGGGAGGGGGGAGAGCATGAACTAAGTGCCCGGACGAGAATTATGAGAAGCATTCAGCGGAGGTGCATTAACAGGGGAAGCCTGAAAGCGATCTTCAAAATGGCTCTGCACTCTCACCTTCGCCGCTCCTGAAACCCCCCGTCTCCATTCGCGGCGGGATTTCAGTTGTCTTTTAATATACCTCCTTTTTTTTTTCTTCCGCCAGCGAGTGTGGTAGTACGTCAGCGAGAATTGCTGAGAGAATGCCGATTAAAAAAAAAAAAAAAAAGGCGCAGAGACCTGCAGAACAACGGGGCTATGCAAGAAGGCGCGAAAAAAAAAAAAAAGACCTCTAGAGCGTAATGTGAATGCGTCAGGAGGGTCGAAATGGGCATACCTCTCTCACGAACTGGCGCTGTAATGCTCTCGGGTAACGCTAAGAGAAATAAAAAAAGAAACCCCATATATTCCCTAAAAAGGCAGGGTTCATTTATGTAAACGCGTATTTAAACGAGCTTTTCAATCGTTCCCTTGAAGCGGCGGAGTCGGCGTTTTGCGCACTTTCTCTCGACAGCCTTCCAACGCGCGCGTAGGATGCCTCCATAATGAAATGAAGCGCGGTACGACCGCGATTAGGCAGTTGCCATGCTTTAGAACATTCTGCCTTGAAAAAAAAAAGGAGAAAAGTGGTAAAAAAAACAAAAGTCTATCTCGCTCTATCCTAGTTTTCAAAGAGGAACAGCCACACAGGGCACTTTCAGATAAAAAGCTGCTCATCTAACGAAAGGAAACAAACATTTAAGGGGGAAGTGCATAGACCCTCACAATGCGCGAGACTTGTCCGCGCTTTCTGTCCCATTGACGTCTTTTAAAGAAAATTTCGGGTGAGGCGAGTGGCAAAACACACAGCGCTACGGCAATCTGTGCTTGCGTGTGTCACTTGTCACGAATAAAACTAGTCAGGAACGGATTCTCACAATGCAGAGGTTACAGAAGGATTACTATACGTCGCTATCGCTTTGAATATATATATATATATATATATATATATATATATATATATATATATATATATATATATATATATATATATATATATATATATATATATATATAAACTGTGAACGCATAACACGCACGGCTCAATCGATATATTTGTCTTAGTACAAACAAACAATTAGGCTGGGATTACACTATAGCCTCACTTATGCTACAACGTGTCATTGTGATGTATACTGAAGCGGCGAAAATTCAAGAACCTTGCGAAGCAGACAAATTCTAAAAAAAAAACAACAACAAACAAACTAACTCGATTCTCAGTGGTTTACAAAGGGCATACATCGACGCGGGAAAAAACGTCACACATCGTTTTATGTATACCTAGGAAGGGGTCAGACTTCCGGTGATTATGCTGTAAGGCGTCTATGCTACAATGCGAACGTTTCTTTCCGACGTCGGCTTACGCTATCGCTTTGAATATATATATATATATATATATATATATATATATATATATATATATATATATATATATATATATATATATATATATATATATATATATATATATATATATATATATATATATATATAAACTGTAAACGCATAACACGCGCGGCTCAATCGATATATTTGTCTTAGTACAAACAAACAATTAGGCTGGGATTACACTATAGCCTCACTCAACTCTGGAATTTATCATATGCATTGATGCATTCTTGATTAGTAGTATTAGCAGGAGTGCTTTCCTTCCAGTGCTCTATATACCGACCCATCCGCGACCTGTTCAGAAAAAACGAAATCGCCTATATGTCACATAGCGGAAGACCCCGAAAATATTTAGGTCAGCGTCTGCCTTTACCACGCACCTGAAAGCATTTTTCGCTCTAACAAAGTGCGGTTGGGGCTGGGAGCATGGTGTCGATTGTGAGTGCGCAGCGCTTTAGGGGGCCGACTTGTCGTCCATCAGTACATCTCGTGTGGCGTGGTGACGCTTAGAATCAAGTGGTCCATACATGCTTAAAACAAGGTTAGTAATACTCAAAACCAGGATCAAACAAACAAATACGGTCTAAAATTATACAATAACATAAATAACCAAAACGTAACCGAACTAATTGACTCAATATCGCTAAAAGCGCTTCGGAAACTGCGGCTGATACCCGCGTCATGATAGGAAGGGCGCCACCATCTGGCCAAGTGTGCCATTACTCCTCTCACCGGCCCTCCTGGGGCAAGTGGCGGAACTCGTTGCAGACGACATATATCTTGACTGTCAACAGGAGGTCGATAAAGCACAGCAAGAAATAACGCGCATGTCACTCACCTATTTTGCGAATCTCCCTAACAAGATTCTACCTGCGCCGGGGAGACGCTTTCCTCAAGCACTGGCGACATCGGTTGTTTGGTAAACGAAGAAGTGGAAGATCTAAGAATGGGAATCGCTGGGTGCTCGTCACACGCACTTATTCAGGTGCCGCAGTACAGGGGAGCTCCAGTTATAGCGCCGAATATAAATTTTCACCAATCGCTATACAAGTACCATTTGTTTTTTTTTTTACGAGCGCATTTGCATTTTACCTTCTTCGTAATGTAGCGACTGCGGCCTCGTGATAAGCAGTACAATGCCACAGTCACTGCACCACCACAGCCGGTCAGTGGATCGCTATCCCGTTTCAGTCAAGACAGAAATTTCTTCATCGAAATACAGATAATTCTGCCCGCGTATATGCAGGCGCCACCATATGCTGCTCGGCACGGGGAAACAAATGGTAGATACCACATACTATAGGAATCGGTGATATGCGAAGCACGAATGAAGAAGGTTGAATTCTCACATTAAATTAAGCAAGAATTCAAGTGGCGGACGTAAATTATGCCGTACATTAACGGTACACGACTTCCATGTCATGGTTATCATCTATGCACCTGGTATTTGTGTTCATCGTCTATTCACGTCGCGTGATACCGAACTTGGTATATCTGGAGCTAGGCAAACCGCCACGAGCCCGCTACGAGCGCACCATATAGTCATGTTTTGCATGGCACGCATGTGATGATTATCATGTTTGGACATGTCATTTACATTTGTCATCCGTTCCCGTCACGTAATACCAAATTTGGTATATGTGAACCCAGCGAAACGACCGCGAGTGCATCATGAGCGTGACACGTAGTCTCGTTCTTAGATGACACGCTTCTCATGATTGTCATGTTTGCACCACTCACATATTTTCGTCATCCACGTCACGTAATGCCAAGTTTGTTATATGTGAAGCTAGCGAAACGGCCACGAGTGCATCATGAGCACGGCATGTAGTAATGCTCTTATATGACACACATATCATAATTATCATGTTTGTACCAGTCATATAACTTCGTCATTCATTCACGTCATGTAATACCAAACTTGGTATACAGGGTCTTTTACGTAACTTTAGCCAGAGTTTAAAATTATGCTGGAACACGTAATTACGACGCAATCAAATGCATGTTGCTCACCATTGACTGGAGTTAGACTATTTTTTGTGTTCTCAATGATTGTTTGATTAGATATGTTTAATTAAGCAACTTTTTAAGAACAAAGATAGATGAAAATTTCAATGAAGATAGCTTTCCAAAACGTCCGAGTAGACAGTTTTGAACTTTATATCTGTTAGGTATTAGTGTTTTTTGCTAACTACAAATGCCCGCGAAATGCTAAAAAATACCACGTGACAAACGCGCTCGCGCTCAGTGCGCACAATGATTCTAGTGCTCCCTAACGTTCCGCGTACGAACGACCATAGCATTCGCTCCATTGTGCTGTCTCGGCAGGGCCGCAACGATAGTAGTGGCTTTACGATGAACACGTTTTGCTATCGGCCACAAAAACGATAACCACTGCGACTGCTTATCGCTGTCATGAACCGGTGCAAGAGAAGCGTGTCGTTCGTACGCGGAACATTAGGGAGCACTAGAATCATCCTGCGCACTGAGACGCGAGCGGGTTTGACAAGTGGTATTTTTTGTATTTCGCGCGCATTTGCAATTACCAGAAAACACTTATAACTAACAGATATAATGTTCAAAACTGTCTAATCGGACGTTTTGCAACACGATCTACAACTTTCTCATTGAAATTTTTTATCTATCTTCGTTTCTTGAAAAGTTCGTTAATTAAACATATCAAATAAACAATATATGAGAACACAAAAAATAGTCTAACTCCAGGCAACGGTGAGCAACATGCATTTGATTGCGTCGTAATTACGTGTTCTGGCATATTTTTTAAGCTCTGGTTCAAGTTACGTGGGGCACCCTGTATACGAAGCTAGCGAAATGATCCCGAGCAAATCACGAGTGTGTCATGCAGTCACGTTCTTACACGACACGCATGCCATGCATATCATGCTTGCACCAGGCATATACCTTCATCATTCATTCACGGTACCTAATACCAAATTTGGTGTATGTGAACTTAGCGAAACAACCGCGAGCGCATCATGAGTCTAGGATGTAGTCATGTTCTTATGACACGCATGCCATGATTTCCACCTGAGGGCCCGTCACTTTTGTTTTTGTAAACTTTGAAACTTTGAAACTTTGTTCGCCATGTAGTCATGTCATACCATACCAGTTTAGCTATATGTCCTGTGAACGAAATCACTGCAGGAGCAGCAAGACCTCGATATGTAAAACATGACTTTCATGACGTACATGTGATGATTTTCACGTTATGACTAGACACTTATGTTCGTCATACAGTCATGTTAAGCCATACCAATTTTGGCATAGATCCCATCATCCAAACGGCCAGGAGAGCTAAAAGTCATGGATGAATGGATGGATGGATGGATGGATGGATGGATGGATGGATGGATGGATGGATGGATGGATGGATGGATGGGTGGGTGGGTGGGTGGATGGATGGATGGATGGATGCATGGATGGATGGATGGATGAGTGGATGGATGGATGGATGGATGGATGGATGGATGGATGGATGGATGGGTGGGTGGGTGGGTGGGTGGATCAATGGATGGATGGATGGATGTCAAAATCGCCGATGTTGGCTAAGAAATGCTTCGCAATTGAAAAATGCAGCTTGCACTGGCCGCGCAAGACTTGAAACGGCGAGCTTGGTCGATCCGATTCGTTTCTTCGCTGGTGCTGGCTTTGAATTTGGCTGATGCCAGGCTCGAACTTGGCTAGATCTAAACTAAACTGATGCTAGGTCTGACCTTGATTTATGTTTATCTCTGAGCTTATTATTGCCTTTGGATCGACCAGCTTCACTGTTTAGTTTTGCGCGGCTAGTGTAAGCTTCTTCATCCTATTATTTTATGCCTTAAACGCTAGCTAGGCGGCGCCAGTTTCAATCTTGGCGTAGACTCTAGACAGCTGCTGCACGGCGCATGCGTGGCTTGGAAGGACGTCATCCCAGCAGTCACTGTAGTCAGGCGCGGCGATTCTTTCATCGGCTTGGCAGCGGCGTGGATTGGGCGCTGGCGCGGCTTAGCGTGACGTCACGGTTTTGAGGCGCGGTGAGGCCAGGTGGTGCGCAGCAGTGGCGGTTGCTTGAGTTACCGTATTCTAGTAACGTTGTGTGCTACCCAACGTTACGCGTAGAGCTTTGGGAGGAAATCGTCAGATGAGCCTACAATAGAGTGATTCAAGAGGACTTGTGGAGAATACTGGACACACTAGGTGCGGAAGATGGAGTCATTACTCTTTTAAAGGATATCTATAAAAGTAACAAGGCAGTCATAAAATGAAAAAAAACAGGTATCCAAGCTCACAGTCATAAAACGGGGGCTTAGGCAGAGGCATCCTCTGTCACCTTGTTATCCATGATGTACCTACAAGGATTAGAGGCCAAATTAGAGGGGATTGGACTTGGCTTCGACTTCTTCATCAAAAAAGGAAAACTCATTGAACAGGCACTACCAGCATTGATTTACGCAGATGATATAGTGATAATAGCCGACAACAAGGAATATTGCAAGGATTGATAGATATCTGCGGTAATGAGGGAGATAAGTTAGATTTGATATTCAGTAAGAAAATAATCACCAATCACGATTTTAGTGATAATGAAGGTAGTGATCTTAGAATACAGAAGGTCACGCTAGAGATAACGGATAAGTACAAATATCTGGGCATATAGATAAGCAATGGGACCGAGTACCTAAGGGAACACGAAATATACCTAATGACTAAAGGTAACATGAAAGCAGCAGTGATGAAAATAGGGCACTGTGGACTTACAATAGGTACAATATTGTAAGAGGAATTCGGAAAGGGGTCATGGTTTTTGGTCTGACTTTCGGCAATGCGGTCTTGTGCATGAGATCATAAGTTCAAGCAAGATTAGAAATTAAACAACGTGGAATAGGTAGGCTTGCTTTAGGAGCTCACGGGAATACACCAAATCAGGGAGTACAAGGTGATATGGGATGAACAACTTTCGAGGGCAGGGAAGCTAACAGCAAGATAAAATTTGAGGAGCGATTGAGAGAAAGGGGGGGGGGAAGCGTTGGGCTAGCAAGGTTTTCAGCTATTTGTACAACAGTAATGTCGATACAAAATGGAGGAAGCGAACCAGAAAATTGACGGGTAAATACTAGGAAAACAGCAAGGGCCAAACCTAAAAGAATTATTGGTTAAGAAGAAGGTGAAGGAAGCTGTCACGGAACGAGCGCTAAAAATGGGCGCGCCGCCAAATTCTTGCGATAACGGGCGGGAGAAACGCCGCGAGGTCAAAAAAAAAAGAAAACAAACATCCAAGGCTCCCCGGGCGCGCGCTCTCCCCGCAGAAGCGTGGCTTCGCCGACGAACCTCCTCACCCCACAACGGCGCCCGAGCAAGCACTCGATTTTTCCAGAAGGAACGGGGCGTGTATGCCGGGTTGACTCATCTGTCGGGGACGGCCCCCGTACAGTCTCGCGCCTCTCCCCAGCCTTCGCTGCGTATCGCGCCGACGAAATGACGAGAACTTTCTAGAATGTGGCGCGGAAGGTATTTAATCGAGCGGCCGAGACGAGAGAGCAGGAGGAGACGGAAGTAGCGCCAGAGTGCATAGGGATTCCGCCGTGTAGTCGGCGAAGGTTTTGTCCGTAGGGACGAAGCAGGAAATGAAGAGGATTTCCACCTGAGGGGTGAAGGCTCGAGCTACAGGCAAGAGAGTGTGTTTACCGCTATCGAGCGAAGACGCGTGGCGACAGCTGCGTGTGGGAAGCCGACGTGTTCAGGCGAAGAAGTTTGAAGCTTGGAGAGTGGCCAATCGAAGACGCGAGGTTTCCTGGAAGAGAAACTTCGAGGGCGCGGAACGACAACAACGCTGGACTTTGAGTGAGTGATTCTCGGAAGAGTATCATCCAGACTTTTGTCCCAAGAACTTTGGACTGGATAGGTTTTCTATCTCTTTAGTCTTTAAGTGTCTTGGTTGTTCAATGCATGCGACTGCATTGTAGTGCGTATCGTTGTCTGTGTCCGTTGTTTTGAGTGTGGCTGATTGTACTGGGTAGTACGTTGTTTGATTGGTGACGTATTGTATGTAACTATTGTGGAGTGTGCATTCTTGTGTATTTTTGAGAATATAATATTTGTTTTGTTTATCAACTCTCGGCTCTGACTTGTTCTTTGGGCCACAGCCGGCGTCTGCTGGCGCGCCAAAAAGGACCACTTCTAAATTGTCCACGCTTTCGTGGTGCGGTTCGGGGGGCCAATACTTCAGCCCTTGGAATTAGCCCGGCGATCGCCTCCCGAATTAACGGGACCGGTGTGTGACAGAAGCTAAGACCAACATGTGGAGAATAGGCATGATTAAGAAGTCCGCACTAGAGATATATCAATCTTTTAAGCAGGAAATTGCCAAAGAAAGGATCTCTAATAATACTCGGGGTAGTTTTCTACTGTTTGAGGACAGGACGGGAGTATTGTGAACCAAGACTTATCGGGCTAAATACGAAAGGGTACATACGGTATACAGCACCTGTGGAGAGAAGGAGGAAACTACCAAACACTTTAAAATGTTCTGTAGAGGGCTTCACCCTATAGTTCACGATGATGGCGCAGAGTTTTTCAAAACACTGGGTTTAGGGGCCCACAGGAAGGGCAAAATATACTTTAAGCGGGTAGAAATAACTAAAACGATTCTGATCTGAGTGGTGGCTACAATCAAAGCATGAGTGAAAATTAAATCTTTCACTGCAAATGCCAGTCCTTAACTTCACTATTTAAAGAAAAAGAAAAGATGGCTATCCAATCCCAAATGAAACCACTTTGAAACAGTGATTTCAAGGGCGTCTACAAATGCGAAGAGCTTCTCCGGAAGTCCTACTCATAGGCGTCCGCACGAGGGGAACAAAGGGGGCTGGCCACCTGGGAGGGGGGGCGCTAAATCTGTTCTATACATTGACTAGACAGCGGGGCACTCTTTCAGTCATCTAAAAAGGAGGCGTAAAATCTGCCCCATACACTGATTTAATAGGGAGAGGGGGGCGCTGCAATGAACCTACAGCGCAATACTGAGAAAACTGTTACTGCTATAGATCGCATGGTTAGGGACAGCTTGCAATGACGGTTATTTATTTGAAATCGTGTGTTTACGGTCTCAAGAGAGAGTGAAAAAGAACACAAAAAAAACCCAGCTCCTTGTTTGCATAGCTACAGCTGTAAAACAGGAGACTGGATTCACAATAATCGTGAGACGTCGCCACAGGAAGAGAATGAGCAGAGCGATGTCGTCATCGTGAATGGCGAGTGGTTGTTCGTCGAGAAAAACGGTCTTTCAGGGTAACCTGCCAACTTTTCGCTCTGCGCCCGTCGCTCGCGAGGTACGGATTCGTAGCTATCTGATTAACCCCCCTCAAACACGGTCTGGGAGAGTTTTAGCGAAGCTAAGCATGAAATGTGTTTATGATATATATATATATATATATATATATATATATATATATATATATATATATATATATATATATATATATATATATATATATATATATATAATGACGAAAAATTGCATAAAAGATGGTGAAATCATCGTTTTACGGACCGCCGGTACTGCGAGGAATCAGCTACGAACAGCGTATAAACTACCACACGTGAAAGAGGGGGAGGGGGAAGCCAGCACAATAAAAGCGACGCCTGACCAGAACGGAAGCGGACGACGCGACAAGCTCAGTGAACGCAAGCCTCGAGGTGGCGCCGCGATCGATGGTGCGCGCCGATAGCGCTGTTCCTTGTGGCTGCTGGGAATCGCTCCAGTTCTGGCTTCTCTTTCGATTTCGTTCTTCTTCACCTCGCTTTTCTTTCTTTCTGTCTCTCTCCGGTGCTACAAATAAAGTCTCGCCGGACAAAATACAACGACAGGCAATGCAAAAGGCTCCCTCGAGGGCACCGATACACGCACATGGTCAGCCGGGCTTTTATCGGTTCACTGGCGGATCTGTACGCGCGCATTTATTCCGTCGCTATCTCCGCATGTCTCCCATCAAAGACGACCAAAAGCACCAGAGGTGGCGCAACGGAGCAAAACAGCCTCGGGAAGTCATCGCCGCCGACTCCCCTCCTCTCTACGTTGGAGCAGATATGCGACGCGCACGCACGCACTATGCCGCACCTAGTCCCTCTTCGCCCTCTTTATCCGAGCATCGCTTATCGTAACGCACATTTCGCTTTTCATGCCGTGCCCAGCTCGCGTGGCCGAACATACATGACCTGATAGATGGCTATATTTTGTTCATCGATATTTCCGTACCAGTCTTGCTTTATCTTCCGCTCTTCTTTCGCTGGCAGTTTTTATCGCGTCTCCGTCGACAGGCCGAAAAAAGAGAATAAAGCGCTACAACTTGACGTCTAACAAAAAGACGAAAAAAAAGAATAAACGTTCCGAGAACAGCGAAATCAATAGCGTGTGTCCGGTGCAGACAAGAGAACGCGCACATACCCTTATCACCGAGACGGCGCCAAGATCCATGCGTGCGCGCCATCTCGCTGCGACAGAAGGAAATGGCACATATACATAAATGAGCCCAAGTAACGCAGTCTGAATATGATACAGAAAGCGAGCTCTTATTTTTTTCTAGGCGAAGGCATCACTTTGTTAAGTCATCCACCCCCAACCTACTCCGTCTTTTCTTCTACTTTTTTTTCGTGTTTCCTAAAACGTTTGAGACGTTGTCGCTATCGTGCACGGACTCCCCTCTTTCAGGTACTGCGGTATTTTCGACGTTCACTTCATGAGCGCATTGGAGATAAGCTTGACACACACACACGCACACACACACACACGCACACACGCACGCACGCGCGCGCGCTACACCAATATTTTTGCATGCTTCTGAGCAAATCACATGAATATACCTGAAAGAGTAGTGAGCTGTAAACAATGGCACATGATACAGTGGATGAATCGGGATGTCTCAGACTGGAGACAACGTCATTTCGACAGAGTAACTGTAGTGTTTTGGCCTGCACCGTCTTTCCTTAAGCCCGTTCGGTTCTAGTGTAACACTCATTTAGCATTTTGTAAGTACTTTTCTTCGCAGAATTGAACGCTTCAAAGGAGTCACAGTTATGACGTCGCGTGCAAGCCATGCGTTCATGGCCAAAATACGTTAATACGTTAATAATACGTTAATAATAAAGTTACTATAGAGACCATGTTGCGTCAATAGTGACATTATAAAGATTTCAGCGAAAATGTCTCCACAGATGCAATCCGACATCTCACATTATTTTTGCATGGGCCTGTAAACACTCGACTGAAACCCCTATGAGTGATCAGAGCCATCATCAACATTTGTCTTATGATATTACAGATTGTTGCAAGTGATGCAAGTGTCGAACAAACAATTACCAAAAGAC
This sequence comes from Rhipicephalus microplus, assembly GCF_043290135.1. NCBI lineage: Eukaryota > Metazoa > Arthropoda > Arachnida > Ixodida > Ixodidae > Rhipicephalus > Rhipicephalus microplus. The sequence continues at coordinate 214,976,630 of NC_134710.1, forward strand.
GACGGCCACGTTCTAAAGGCTTGTAAGGTCCACCGCGGTGTTGTAGCGGTCACTCGGCTGCTCACCTGAATTTCGCGGGTTTGATCCGCCCCGCCGCGGTGGTCTGGTGGCTAAGGTACTCGGCTGCTGACCCACAGGTCACGGGCTTGAATCCCGGCTGCATTTCCGATGGAGGCGGAAATGTTGTAGGCCCATGTGCTCAGATTTGGGCGCACGTTAAAGAACCCCAGGTGGTCGAAATTTCCGGAGTCCTCCACTACGGCGTCTCTCATAATCATACGGTGGTTTTGGGACGTTAAACCCCACAAATCAATCAATAGGTTTGATCCCAGCCGTGGCGATCACATTTGATATAGGTAAAATGGTAGAGGCCCGTGTATTATGCGATGTTAGTGCGCAATAAAAAAAACACCAGATGGTAAAAACTTCCCGAGCCCTCTGCTATGGCATTCCTTATAACTATGTCGTGATTTTAGGATATCACTAAAAGGCACGTGCTCAGATGACCGCCGCGGCGATAGCCGTCACCGACGACACTTTCGAAAGGTAACTTCTGTGAGTACGGGTCGTCGTTTGTGCGCGACATCATCCAAACGGTCGATTAACCACGCATACAACTCAAGCCACGACAAGGCTGCTATAACCTGTTATTAAGCACGGCTATCCAGTCGATTTCAAGCCCTATGCTCTTAACCGTATACAGCTAGTCGTATTGATATTTGTGACGCTTTTTGTTTAGATCTGTCGCTTTAGCCATTAAAGGAAACGCGTATCATAGTCATCGCAATTATGTTTGAGCGGCAAAGGTGAGTAGTTACGTAATTTACCAGAATACTGAAGTTCTCAAAAGATATCTAAGACAACAGAAATAGTCATGCGCGAGCCACGGCTAAGAAAAGATGCCGGGTTCAGTCGTGAACGTTTTTCAGTCGTGCGTGCATGAGCGAGCCATGATTCACGAAAAATTACGCAAATACTGTTGCTGTGCTCGCGCCAAATATTGTTTAACTACTGATCTATTGTGGAATGCGCGCTGATCTTAAAACTTGGATGCATTAGAACCTGCTAGTTTGATGAATTACATCAAATTACCTTTTATTTTACGCTGAAAGTCGTTAGCACAGCCCATAAAGGAACACGCTTTTATTCCCAATTACGGCAGCTGCATTTCAATGGGGGCGAAATGCAAGAACGCCCGTGCATAATTAGATTTTGTTGCTCATTAAATAACTCCAGGGTGGTCCGAATTAGGGCAGTGCCACCACAATGGCGCGCCTAATTATCATATTGTCACTTTGACACTGAACACACAATTATATAACTGACGTAATTAAATATATTTATTTACACTTGTAGCTAGAGCCCATGGCGAATATCTCGAGGTAAGCGCAAATTCAAAAAAAAAAAAAAACAGCCAGGCCTGCGCGGAACGAGCAGCACTGTCAAAGCGAAAGCTGGAAGAGCGGCCGTTCTATAGAGCACTCTTTATACATTATTTGGGTAACTGCTACATGCACACTTGCAGGGTACCCGCTACAAGATAAATAATATTTTTGTAGTAGGAATCGAGGCATCCACTATGATATCCTTCGTCAGTCTTCGGAGAAACGTGGTACCTACTACACACTTCAAAGAATTTTGTGAATTTTTGTCCTATACGATGATGAAGAAATATGTCTAACGCTATTGTAATTGGTCGAAACATTCGATGATCTATACTCGTTACTCCATTCACATTGTGTATCGCCTGGCTGTTCATTTGCTGTTCTAAAAACGCTTTATATACATTAACGTAATTCCTTTCCCGACATGAACCCTGTGTAGGGTCAGTTTGCAAGGGAGCTTTAAGCACTGGCGTAGCTCAGTGGTAAAATACCACAGGGGACCCGGGTTCGAATTCCCGTGTGTCCTTGGTGTATTTCATTTACCTAACGTTTTTCGCATTTCGCGCGACAGTGGTTACATACACCGGCGGCGACAACTACGGCGGAACGATTCTTGTTGTGATCTCGTAACAGATTTTGCCGTAAAATGGAACGTGCTCACCACGACACAGTATCGCTTTGCTAGCCCGGACACGTGGCGTAAGTAAGTGCCATTACAAATGAAGTAAAAACGACCAAATTCGTAATCAAACTCGGCGACTTTCTAAACTATCGCCAACACTTAAGCGCACGCAAACAAGGACAATGGCAGGTGACGAAACAGAATCGTTCAATGGATGGAAAACCAACCAGTCTGAAAATCAGTGCTCCGGACTTTGTAGATTGATTGATATGTGGGATTTAACGTCCCAAAACCACCATATTGTTATGAGAGACGCCGTAGTGGAGGGCTGCGGAAATTTCGACCACCTGGGCTTTTTTAACGTGTACCCAAATCTGAGCACCCGGGCCTATAACATTTCCACCTCCATCGGAAATGCAGATGCCGCAGCCGGGATTCGACCCCGCAACGTGCGGGTCAGCAGCCGACCTTAGCCACTAGACCACCGCAGTGGGGCGGACTTTGTAGAGGCCGCAGCTATGAACAGGTATGAGAGGGTCGATGTGAGGATGAAACCCGTTTACACAGAAGCACGCACATGCACCTATAGAGAACGCGCGAAGTAGGCCGATGTAAAGTGCCGAAGCACAATGCAATGCGCTCCTCTTGCAACGGCTGTGTTCTGAGAACGACCACAAATTTAAATTCGATTCCATGACTGTCAAGCCTGCGACGACGGAGAAATACTCTGTAGGCGAGCAGAGCGGAAAGATTGCCCATGAGCCAGTATACGCTTTCGGGTAAATTACAGTGGAGAGGGGAAGAGTCTGTTCTATCATATCATGGCTGGAAACAGAAATCGAGTGTCAAACAAAGCGCGCAATACATTTCTGGAGACGATGACGACGGCGCGCACGAAGCAGCGGACGATGATGCGCTCGAGATAAAGACGCCACTTCATTTCCCGAGCTTCAATCTGCGACCCTCGTCATCGTCTCTACGAACTTTCCCGTCTCTTTTATTTCCATTTCAGCCCCTTAAAAGAGCATATATATACTGCCCGGCACCCGCGCTTTCTTTATTCAAGTATACATTGCGTTGGGCGGCCATTCCTCTTTTATCCTTTACGCCATTTGTACGAGCTCTCTTACCGATGAAAACAAGAAGGCACTTCGAATATAAACACGCATATCATCCAATTACAACGCCCCGGAACGAGGCGATCGCACACTAAAATGGCGAGCGACTATCGCTTCCAACGAGGCCGCGCCTCCACTAACGAAACTTTTTTTTTTCTTTTCTCTATGGTTGCACGCCATACGTCACTTAATCCTCATGACAAGGGCCTACAAGAAGAAGGGAGGGCGCGATATAGCAACAAAGGGCCCACGGATGCAGACAGGGCACGGAGTGGCGGGAGGGCACGCGCGGAAGCCGGACGACCGTAATCGGCCAGCTCCTCCTACATCAGGCGAAGCGCTCTTATATCCCTCAGTGGAATACGCGAACAGTGATGATCCGTCGCTTGGAAATGCTATAGCGAACGAAGTGGGGCCACGGGGGCGCATAGCACTTCTCCACCGACTCAGCCGAGGCGGATGTCCGTACTGGCCCCAGTTGTTACGAGCGAGAGGCGTCATAATGGGGAGGTGCGTTAAACACGGGCGCAGAGGAAACGAAGATACCAGTTAATACGCGAGCACATTTGGATCTAGATGAAGAGAACAAAAAAAAAAGGGGGGGGGGGAGATTGGTGCATGAGAGAGAGCGAGCATTGCGAGCGTCAAGAAGACCTTGCGGATTGAAACGTTAGACGGTTTCCCTTTTCGCTGCCTCTTGAATACAGAAAATGGCGCTATAGCCAAATATCACCAGGACCTTCTTGATTGGAAGTTGAAAGCTGAGAAATTATCTCGAGTGCTCGGTGCAGCGACGGCGGTGGTGCGCGAAGAGCGGCGTTCTTCTTGATTGCACCCTCGACACCAGTTCTGTTCGCCGCCGTCCATTTGGGCAACTCTTCAGATACCGACCGCTCATTCACGGCGCCTTCTGCCCGGCTCGAGGAGTGAATTAAAGTGAGATTGCGCGAACAATGCGCCGCCAGCTCTTCATATGCCCGCGTAATCTGCGCCGAGTCGCGAGACGAACGTCTGGAATGAGGTTCACATTCGGCTGCCCCTCAACTGGCTAGGACCCCAGTCATCGGTTCCCGCTTTCTCCTTATTTATTCCCCATTCGGATGATGAGGCAGCCACTTGAGAGCCAAGTCTATCACTGCTCCTCGGCCAAGTCTTTGATGAGGCGGCTACAGCGGGGAAACGTGAAGAAAATAACCGGTTAATAAAGAGCCTGCTTTCGGGAAGGAGATTACTTTCTCTTATTGGAAATGCTTGTCGTTGCTGATGGGGAACTGACTCGAAAGTTCCTTGATGCGGCACAGTCGCCCTTTTGCGTTTACGTGTAGACCTGGCGAGCACGTGCATCGAGTGGGCATGCGCGCCGTTATTTCTCTTCGCAATTGAAGAGAGAGATGGATGAAATGAAAAAGCTAGCAGATTAACGTGGTAAATGCAACCGGCTTGCTACACTGCGTAGAGTTGGGGAAATAGGGGTTCTACTATCCATGTCAAATGACACCCGAACAGCAGCAAGCCTTCACCTGTGCATGGTGATATATCACCATGGACAGGCTCATGCATCCTGTTCGGCTGCTCAGCGCATACATGCGTGCCTGTCCATGGTGATAAGTGGACGGTATGTACTGTACCATTGCGAAGACTTGCGGCTGTTTGGGTTTCATTTGACGCGGATAGTACATAGGAACTGAAAATGCCGGAGGTGATAACATAGCTGCATGGGCATTGTAACAAAGCGAATCACGGTTGTCGAGTATTCAATTGCAACTAACTTGCGAATCCTGAAAACAAATATTTTATCTTCTCTCCACGACGAGAAAGTTTTGAAAGAATGAATGAATGAATGAATGAATCAATCAATGAATGAATGATGTGGGCTAAGCTAAGACCTCTACGACAGCAACACTGTTCGCCAACACATGCAGTGACAGCGTTCGCAATGATACAGCTGCTTGCGTTCTAGGCTACCGTCATTACTCAGTGAACACGTACGGTGCGCATTCCATTTCATGGTTACTTCTCGGAGAGGTGCGAATAAGACCCATAGCGGCGCTCGCTCAGATGTTATGGCGTTCTGCATGCTGTGCGGGTCGCCTATACCGATCGGAAAGAATTATGATAAAGCCAGAATTTAAAGCAGTTTGTGCGCATTGTTTTCTACTAGCCGGCGTAGATTTCGGAATAATACTGCCAAGGCAGTCTGAAAGAATTATTCCAAGGCCCTCAATTACACCGTATTATAGTCATGGCATTGCTTTGGACATCTAAGGCGGATGAGCCAACCGAATGCTTATACATCACGTCTGCGTTCATGGGCTACACGATCCTATTATTATTTTTTTTCAGCATCGACACACTTATAGTGTTCACTGCAAACAGCCACGAAGCCTCGCCGCGGTGGTGTAGTGGCTAAGGTACTCGGCTGCTGACCCGCAGGTCGCGGGCTCGAATCCCGGCTGCGGCGGCTGCATTTCCGATGGAGGCGAAAATGCTGTACGCCCGTGTGCTCAGATGTGGGTGCACGTTTAAGAACCCCAGGTGGTCGAAAGTTCGGGAGCCCTCCACTACGGCGTCTCTCGTAATCATATGGTGGTTATGGGACGTTAAACCCCACATATCAATCACTCAAAATGCCACGAAGCACCCTTTTGAAGTTCCCCCACGAGTGAAGGTGTCTGCTGGAAGACTGTCATCAGGAGCGCTTCCACATCGTAGCTGATATGCATGCGTATTGTCGAACGACACAAGTATCTTACTTTGCGCGCTTCTCAGAGAGCCATACAGGACGCCCATACATGAAAGCCGAGAACTGTGATGGCCGCCAGCACTACATCAATGACTGGCTGCTGGGACAGTGCCAATCTCGGTCAGACACAGTCGAAATAATTGATAGCCCTGTGGCATTAGTGTTTTCGAGCAGTAAAACAGCGTTCAGAAAAATAAAGTTTCACCGAAAGTTCTGTAGTTCTTGCGCGCATTCAGCGCGCGTGCAGCCCACCCGGCGTACCTGACGTGCGTGCTCGCGTCAAGTCATCGCCGCGTACTCGGGGCGGGGTAGGTGCTCGTCGTCTCGTGAGAACGCAGGCAGTGAGAAAATGCCCGCTCTCGTTTGGTCAACGGGACAGCAGCGCATGGCGTAAAAATAACCCGTGTGAGCCTGCGATGCTGCCGGGTTCGCACATCGCCGCAGGTTCCAGACACCGCGTCAGTTCCGGGACCAGTCGATTCTCGATTCCATTAGGCACGGCTCGTATTCGTGCTGGCCGCTCCCAGGCTCGCCGGGCGAACGCGTTGGTATAGCACACGGCTGCGGTTTCCCAGCGGCGACGACACGCATATCTCTCCGATCATCTGGGCGGACACTGTGGCACCGCTTCTGGCGGCAGTCTCCAGTCAAGACGTGCCGTGCGAAGTCTCGTAGGTGAATGAAAACCGGAAACGCGGCTAGCCTTTGGCGATCAGTAAGAATATGCGCAGAGTCACGAGATCAGGACTGCGTTGACGTTCGTTCAATTTTAGCACGCAGAGCAAGTACGGCCACGCATGGTTGTGTCAGAGAAAAGGAGATGTCGGTGTCACTAGCCTGTCGGACCTTCTTGAACCGAATGAGCAACCTGGCGCGCACACGTTACGAGACGATTTCGGCAGTAGCACATATAGTCGAATGCTCGGGTGTGTTATACCATTATCGAAACTTGATGAGGGTCATCGTCTCTTTAGACTTGCGAATAGCTAGTGATTAATCAGTCTTTTTCTGAAACTGCACGATAGGCTTCTTTTTAAACAGCACGAAAGGCGTCGGTGCCAGCTAAATGGCTTTGAGCGCATTCTGCCCTGACGTGGAGGAAAAAGAAAAAAAAAAACACCCAGGGAGAGGCGACGCTTACGCAATAATAGAAGCGGCGCGGTAGACGCGCCCCCGCATCTCTTTTTGGCGCTCACGTGCATACAAATTCATCGCTAGTATATACATACCTGCCACATTATAGCTAAACGATGACGCCACCTTCAATGTCCTATGCTAAAAAAAAAAAGGTAATCTGTTGGCACAATGCGATCTTGTATATACCACTGCAGATACCAAGCATGATAGTTTTCTGACACCCCGGCGTCTCTATGCAAGCAGGAACTATAACAGAAATGAAGCACTGGCAATATCAATGCCCTCCACACAACAAGTTTAAAGGGACTTTCTACCGTGCCTCACTGTTTTTCCGTTTTGTATCGCAATAAAAATCGTATACTGTCGGAAGTGTCCAACGTTGTAGCGGTTTCTCTGGAAAGTGTGTAGAAATTTTTAAAATAGAATTTTTCGAGCTGCGCTTGGTGTCCATTCATCGGTGGGATCAATGCCTACAACACCGGTCGGTAGAGGCGATGACAATTATACTGCCAATTAAAGTCCAAAAGTAAAGCCACGTGCGCTTTTTGCAGGCTCCATGCCTTAGTGTTCGTTAAAATTGGCAGATGGGCGGCGGCCGACGCAGGGCTCGCGTTTCTCCGCCGTTTCCAGGCAGGCACGCAGGAAAGTGACCACACCACCGGCAGCGCCACCAGGCGCCTCTTTGAACACGCGAGAGAAAAAGCAAAAATTACTCTCTCGCGCCAGCTGGAGCTGTGATGAGTGCATGAAAGAAAATTTCAAAGAAAATGTGTTTATATTTAAGCAAAATGAGTCTAGCTGCGAGGATTTCTTGTCCTGCCAATAGACTGAACCACCTTGCTGTTCGGTGAACCTGGAGGTCATTGTTCATAGATATTAAACATCAAATTAAAGTTATAATTCCTTTTTTATGAATCAAAAGCATGATCGTTGCCGCCGAAGTGACGAACGATCTTCTCATTTCCTCCAGAATCAGAAAACTTTTCCCGAGCGGTAGACAGTCCCTTTCATTAAAACCACGGCCGACATGCTCTCCACTCAGTCCGCAGCAGATGATCTTTCTGACGATTCTGACACTCGGTATATCACTACAACAGGATGTTTGGGCCACAGAGAACTGAGGCAATCGTCACGCGCATGATCACGATAGAAGTACGACAGTATCCCCGAAACCCCCACAGGATCCCCGTCTTACGTTCATAATTACACATTCTGCACATTGTTTGCTTCGCGTATTTATCAAAAAAAGCAAGGATCGAAGACAAGTACATGCCGAGTAAGTTAAAAAGTTAGCGACAATTAATCTCGCTTTTCATTTTACTACATCATCAGTTTTCTACGGTTCTCCCGGCATTCAATCAGGACTATGACATTACAGCACAAGCACCCCACCTATGATGACGGTGATGAGATATGATCATCTAACAGTATTTAAAATATACGATTCTTCGTCTCTCTTAGCACATTATATCATATGCGTGATGCTCGTTGATTGGCTGCCTTTTTCCAGTATGTGACAGTCTTTATATGCACAGCCCAGGATTCCCTGAGAAATTACTAAAGCTTTGTGCGGACGCAATAAATGACAAATGACTGCTTACGAAACACATGCCCACGCGAGGAACTTATGCAAATTGGACGCCAGAGTTGTTTAATCGCGCACAGGTTATATCAATCCACCGTAGGAAATTAAGCAATCGCATTTAAAGCAATGCAGCCTGACGCCTATACAGCGTTGCACTGGCATCCACCCATCTTTTTTTTTTTCCTCTAGGATAAGAGAATATTCCAGAAATATTTGGCACGTTCTCCAGATCTTGCAGCCAGGTATCGCTTGACAGTTGTAGCTGAGACGGTAGTCGTAATACGCCCACGGAGCTGAATGGAAATCCCGCTTCCCCATTTCCGAGGCTAATGCGTTACTACGGCTGGATGTAAATACGTACACTAAAGCACCAGTCGACGGGCTAAGTTCCGAACAGGACGCGGTCATCCGTGCAGGGCCTCTCGTATCAGCGGGCGCGCACTGCGGCGGCCAGGTTATCGCAGCGGGTCCCACTCGAACCAGGCGACCTCTCGCGGCGCATCGAAGACCACGATTTGCATAGCGGCGTGCCGGTTCGCCCGACAGCAGCAGCATGCGTCGGAACAAGTCGGCGGCGGTTTCTCGCAAACTGGTTGCCGCCGAGCGCGGTCAAGCATTGTCAGCGCATTTAATTTGCCCAAAGAACAGAAGAAGAGTAATCGCGTATAGCGTAGTTGGCCCGGTGGGCTATGATCCCCGGGCTAAATCCGATTAAAAATACGGATCATCGCGGCCGCGCGATGGCGCAGGAAAAATCGGACCGAGTACGCACAAGGCACTCCCTTCCACGAGTGTTCTGTGAAGATTGGGAAATGTACATGCGAAGTTTTCCTTCAAGACTTCTGAAACTATTCCTTAGTAGACATGAACGTCAGCAGCTGCGGACCTTTTAGCGGTCTACATACTTTACTATATTATTATTATTATTATTATTATTATTATTATTATTATTATTATTATTATTAAACGAGGGGACGAGTAGGCAGGCCGATCTCACTGAACGCGACATTCCCTTCCACCACGCTGCCGTGGGTATAGGAAAAGAACCTCCTGCCTAGAGAAAAAAAGAAATTAAGAATGAAAAATATTTGACTAAGTGTGTGAACCTCGTTGATTTCGGAGCACGAAATTCATACGGATCTGCGGAAAAGCGTCCTTGCTGCAGCCACTGAAGGATGTATCTGAATTCGCTGAACATGCCTTTGTCTCAGCTAACAAATAAGAGGGCTTCTCTCTTTTGGGTATACACCCCCGTGGAAAGTGCGCGCGCCCAATAAATACGCCGTTAGACCTTTTCACTCGAGGCTCCCTGGGCGCCGCCGTAGTCCTCTCTGGGCCGTTGTTAGCGCGCTTGACCCCATAAGAAATGCACTACCAAGGCTGCAGGTGACGTCGGCTCTTGTACTCTCGTGCAACAGCCCAGAAAGAAAGAAAGCCTCTTTTCCGTAAACAAAGAAAAAAGAGGTCCTGTGAGAATCTGAGGCTACTTAGTTTAACTTTGGGTAATCTGCACAATAATTCCTACATACACAGAAGCTGTAGTCTGCATACAGCAGCCGCGGTCGCGACCGCAGCTTCGTGGTTCAAACGCGAAGATTCACGACTACTTATAGCTATATCGTGTCAGCAGCGAAGTCGGATTTCTGCTTCGCGCTAATTTCTTTACTTCCCACTAATCGAATGGCGTGGCCGAACACGCTTATGTTAGCCACGACGACCACGCTTATTAATTAATTAGGAAAACTTTGATGATTTCAACGAGTACTCTTGACTAGTTGTGCCGAACAGATTGGTCGCATTCGCGGTATTCCACGGTGCATTACACGTCCCCGTAGCCGCTTCGGCTTTTCAATAACAGGGGGTCGTAATCTAGTCCTCCAAAATACCACTGAACAGAAAGATAAAAGAGCACGAAGATGGGAGGCCAACGATGAGTGGACGAAGATACCCGCCACACAGCCGAAAAAAAAAATTACAGGGAAAGACGGTAAGCGAAAGGAACAGCTTTAAACGTATCTGCGCCATGAAGGTGCAAGGCATCCCAACCAAATGCCCCCCCCCCCCTTTTTTTTTCCGCCAAATAAAAAATAAGACAAGGAAAATGGCGACTGGGCAGAGTGCTTTCTCAAAGAGTCTGTCTACCTTATCTGGTCGTGAATTACGACGACAAGAGACAGGCGGCCACGTTGGCTGACCAACAAATCATCAGCGATGTGTCACGACGTCAGCCCTGCCTCCAACCAGTGTCGTCCTCTCCCACGGCTTTTTCCCATCGTTGCCGCAAATCACCTGGGCTTCCCTCTTTTTCGCGCTTCCAACGCTGCGCCGATAAGGCACTTCGGCGATACCTCCGACAATGCGCGCAAAGTGTATACGCTCCGCCTAACGCGCTTAAACGCACACACGTACAAACTTGAGCACGTGACGTCCGTCGAGTGGCTATGTTAACTGCAATGCCGTGAAGCTAACGAAAAAATGCCATTTCTATCTGCGTGTGTGCTTTTCTTTCTTTCTAATAGTTTAAGCGAGAAGTGCTAAAGTTGACTGCAACACTGATTGTTGACGGCCCTGTTGGTACATAGTGAGCGTATAACAATACTACCATATTCCAACTTGAAATAACATGGCGCAGATGATGCACAGATTGAGAGAACAGCAACAATAAATAAATAAAATAAATAGACAAATAAATAAATAAATAAATACGTTCCCATTTCTAACAGCGGCGAATAAACCGGCGTAACTCGCTTACCATTGCCGCAGATTGCGGCGAAACAGTCAGTGTCTACAAATGTATGCCGCGTCATTTTCTTCAGGCGCATGGCGCGCATTGCGAAGGCGAACAGCATCGGTCGGCGAAATAGGCCGAGCGCGAAGGTTCGCAGTACGGTAGCAACGCTGGATGCTGAAACGGGGCGGTAATGCACTGCGAAAGCAAATACCATACAGAAAACGGGCAAGTGAAGCAGGCGACAACGGCACAGCTAAATGGCTAAAAGTGGGAACAAATAGGAGACGACTCGGTACATAAAAACGTCCCGCGTCGCTGGGGTAACAAACTACTTCGAGCGCTGCAAGATAGTCGCTGCAGCTTCTTCATAGATGGCGCCACATGTCACCACGATAAAGAAAGTGAAGGGAGGCGGTAGCTACAGTGGTGCGATAGGCAGGCCAGCGAGAGCACGGGGAGGGCGATGATTAATGTTGATTCCGAGAAATGTCCGCTCCTTATCGGTCACCCGGGCCTACTACACCTCCATCCAGGCCGGCCTGCGGCAGCAACCCGCGTGTTCGTGGCATGTTTGGACCGCTGTTTCTGTTGGGCGCAGCCGCCCTCACCTGCAACCGCCGAGGCGCGCGGAAGCGACAAGCTTATCGCCGGAGCGTCCAACAAAAATGGCGCCCGTTGCGGCAGGAAGCCGGTGTTCCTATCGCGGGACGACGAGCGGTAGTTCCATGCGCGGTAGCCTCTTCATCGTCCTGTCTCAGGAGAAGCAGACAGAAAGAAAATGCAAACAGGCGGCGCGCGAAATACTATTTATTCACGCCTTGTACACCCGCACCAGACCCATAAGTTACGCACGGCGTTTCTGGGCCGAAAGCGCTCCCAGATTAGGACGCCTTGTCCCGTGTCTCAGATACAACCCTCAAGGCGCCCTGCGTGCAGACCGATCAGAAACGTATCACTCACGCCTGTCGCCTTTCCGCCAGCGATGGTCCATGCTGCGTTACACTGCTTTACACCGAGCGAGGGCTTTCTGTATATTTCGCTTTTGCGATCCATGTTGAAAGAACGGGCGCAAAACTAGATTACTTTGGCGGTTATGTCAAAAGTTGGCCCCCATCAGGCGATAAAGATACCGCTAGTAATTAAAGCCCAGCTAGCCAGACATTTCTTCGAACACCAGTTCAGGCTCTGGTCGTGCGTTTTTCCGCATAATTGATGAATATTGGCGAACGGTGCCTCACCTCCGTACTAAGAAGTGACACATCTCGCCCGGTACTTTATGACGCATATTAAATGTGTAGGTATTACACGACTCGATGCTATCGAACAAGCCGTCACCAGTGATGACTCGAAACGCCATACTCCTTATCTGCTTTTCTGATGGGGGTTCGTTTATTATAAATGAAGTTGTTTTCTCTCTCTCTCTCGTTTCTCTATGGCGACGAAAGAGCCTTACATATTGCGTACATCTATTCTGTATTTTGCACTCTTTCCTCGTAGACAGAAATGCCCCAACTCACATAGGACTCACAATTAAGAAAAACGAAGCCTTGCCGGTCACCGGGGATATAACCCTCGACCCTACGACAGGAGGCAACCGGGAAGCCGGGTCGCTGAGTTACCTCGAACTATGCTCGCGGCTTGTCAATGTGTGCCGGATAGCAAAGAAAAAAAATCGGCAAATTCCACGTACCTGGGAATTGACGTTAAGCGAAAGATGCGGAGGGGAGGTGACGGTGTCTTTTATTGAGCGACACGTCATAAAATGACGCTAAATATATGTACAAATGTTGCACGCACAGACATATGTTGAAAAGTTGCAGATGTTTATATAACCAGTTGTTTGCACTTGCGTAACGATGTCAAATGGAACATGTGTAAGCAACACCAGCTGCTGATATGAAGCGCTGAAACTCGCGATGATGTTGGACGTGGGCACTGCTACATAAATCAACTTAGCCCATGGAACCGAACCACAATTTACGAACCACAAGGAGTACATATGTTATATTTATAAAATTGGGTAAGCAGCGCTGCAACCACTATTGACGAAGATTAGCGTCTATTTGAAAAGTAGTTCCGAGACCTGGCTTAGCTCTATGGTAGAATGCTTGACTGCCACGCAGAAAGCTTTGGTTCGATTCCTGCTGGGACCCTGAAATTTATTATTTGCATTCGTCAGGGTGTCTATGTCAAGTTTTTCTTAACACTGAAATTTATATGCCTTCGTTGGGTCGACGCTGCCGATGACGGGTATTGCTTAACCCCTGCGCGTTAAAACTGCCCATCTGTGTTCTCGTCGTTCCTGGGTAGATAGTAAGTGTCAATGACCTGTGGCAAATACCCACATACCCGCCCGTGGGTATGTGCCACTGTATGATGAGAGCCCCACCACGGTGGTCTAGTGGCTAAGGTACTCGGCGGCTGACCCGCAGGTCGCGAGATCGAATCGCGGCTGCGGCGGCTGCATTTCCGATGCAGGCGGAAATGTAGGCCCGTGTGCTCCGTTTTGGGTGCACGTTAAAGAACCCCAGGTGGTCGAATTTTCCGGAGCCCTCTACTACGGCGTCTCTCATAATCATATGGTAGTTTTGGGACGTTAAACCCCACATATCAATCAATCAATCACTGTATAATGGGAAGTGTTTGACAACGTACGCGACGGAATTGTGACATTATTCATGTCTTGACCAGCGCGTTATCAAACCAAACGTATAGAAGCGGCTAGATAGATAGATAGATAGATAGATAGATAGATAGATAGATAGATAGATAGATAGATAGATAGATAGATAGATAGATACGCTCAAAGTCACCGAAGTTCGCTAAGAAACGCTCCGCATTTAAAAGGCCGTCTTGTTGACAAAAAAAAAAAAACCGAGATACAGGCAATGCTTGTATAACTTTCGTAACCGAGGCAACCACAGTGCAGTGCCGCTCGACGTGGATTGAACGGAAACACCGAATTCACCATTGCGGCGAAACAGCCTCAGTCCTAGCTAGGGACGTCTATGAGCGCGACAGGGCGATACTTCTTAACCACTGTGAAAGATAACCGCCAAGCGGCCTTTGCCAATTGATGATGATTCCGCAGTTATCACTGGATTCCAACTAGTTACCCTCCGTTCTTTTGCTAACCAAACTTGGCTTGCGGCCGTCGCACGCAGTGTGACCATGCAGTTTTACCATTGAAAGCTCGTTTCGTGACAATAGCCTACGCAGATAAGCTGATTGAGTGATTGATATGTGGGGTTTAACATCCCAAAACCACCATATGATTCATGAGAAACGCCGTAGTGGGGAGCTCCGGATATTTCCACCACCAGAGGTGCTTTACATGCACCCAAATCTGAGAACATGGGCTGTACAGCACTCTCACCTCCATCGAAAATGCAGCCGCCGCAGCCGGATCCCCGACCCACGGGTCAGCAGCCGAGACGCAGATAAACTTCACCAATACACAGTATTACGTATCGTTCTACAAATATACCATTAAACAGCAACCTTCATGTCGATAATTACAAAGTTAATTAACGCGTGCTACTAATTTCAGTGTTACTTTAGCAGGCACCTGACTGCTGTGGTACTCTTATGAAGGATGTGTATAGTATTTAAAAGACCCTGCATGGTGCAATTAAGCAGTATACTTCTGACTGAAGTAGACGATGGCGTGGAACATTTCGGAGGCAATCAGAGAGACAATGACACAATGTTCGAAAGACTACTAAAAGGAACGGAGCCACCACACAATCGAGGCCTGATTTTCCCGTGCACAATAATTCAGCACAGGCAGAAAACGGAAACTCGAATATTGCACGCGCGTCTCGTCTGATAACATTACTAGCAGCCAGCTAAACATCATATGTGACAGTCTACGAACAGCTCACACATTTTAGCAACACCAGCCAACACAGCGACTACATAAGCCTGCCATGCATTTGTATGGTATTGATATATCATTTTTTTCTGCTATTCTTTATAGTTCACGGCCCGGTTACCCCGTCAATAACTCTGACAGAATGCCTCTCCGACAACTTTTAAAGCGCAAAAAGGAATAGCATCGGCGTAAAATCATTCCCTAGTCTCGGTACATATGGCGTAGTAAAGGTTGAGAGAGTTGATTGTAGAATATATTTTACGGATAAGTTTCAGAAGCGCCATATTGGGTTGTAGCGGATGCGCATGCCACAACTCGTGATTCCAAGAAAGAGAATGAGCCACTTTATTTGATATTATTTAGGCATCGTTTTCGGGGTGGGCAGTAGACCACATGCTTTGCTCGCTCAAGGCTGGTAGGCTCGCTCAAGGCGTGGTGCTCAACGCCCGCACCACTTTTTTTCCCCTTACGTCCAAAATAAAAGAGGCAAGGCGTGGCGCGGTTTCGCCTTATCAGTTGTCCTTCCACGAAGCGATCTCAATCAGCCAGAAGCGAGTTCATGTTAAGCGTGGTCAGGTCTGGGGCTATATAAGCTCGAGTTCTTGCTAGACCTGCTTGCATCGTGTTCATGTAGAAGTGCCGAAGTCGAGCTGGTTCAGCCCTATATACTCGACCATCGCTCTGGCCAACTGATTTGTAGGAATAAAAAAGACAAATATCACTACCACACGTCAATGCAACCAGTATTTGTCAGATTCATATAAGTGCCATTACTGGCTCCCGACAGCTTACAGAGCACGTCTCTAGAAAGCATTTTCTCGAAGATTTTGATGCGTTAGCTCGTCGTTCTACACCCAGGCTGGTGCAAGCCTGGGTGATGAACTTCGATATGAAAACGTACGCGCAGGTTGGTATTACACCACACACAAAAAAATGAGAGAGAAATACTGGCACGAACGTGTGCAGGAAGAACTAGACCCGTACATTGCTATTCGGTGAATTTTCCACTTTGCATAACATGCGCTCGCCATTGTACGCAAACGCTTCTATATGTTTTGGAGCATACACGCCCGCTACACAGGTACTGCTGTCCGTTCAGAGGCGACCTTTTTCTCGAGACGCCATCTCCAGCTATAGGGCCGCATATTAAATTCCCCCTTCCCACGTACTTGATCAGTCGGTATCTTCAAGCCCAGGCCGAAGGGGGGAGCCAGTATCCGTTCTGTTATGACTAGTGTTAAATAAAATGAGGAGGATAGGAGACGGAAGAAGAAAACGAGAGGACAGATGCTCGCATCTGTCCTCTTAGGTTTCTTGAGGGAGTGAGCGCTGGGCGCAGCCACAAAGCGCCGTGTTGCAAGCCAGATCCCGTTATCTGCGGCGCCTGTCGGCCCCGATAGCGCGCGTAGTCAGCCACATGCTAGGAAATAGCGCCGAGAGGTGCTCCGTTATTCGAGGGTGGGGAGTGGCCCAAGGCAATGCACGACAGCGACTGGCGCAGCCCCCGATGGCTACGCACACTCTCACGCAACCTAAACCAGTCGCGAACTAGTCGGCGAGTATACGGGCGCAGACCACCATTGCACGGACCAGTGCTCGCATGCAGTAAACCAGTGCTGTGATGCCATTCGAAGATAGGCGGTCGCCGTTTTCTGTTTCCCCATTCCGAGCGTTCACTCAAAACCAGAGTCTGTGCACACGACAACAGGGGCCGGGCACCGAAATCAGGACTCCTATCTGATTAATCCGATCAGCGGTTAGCCGTGCCTCCAAAGACTCGCTCAGGCACATTTCGAACGCTGCTCAGAGGAATTAGCCGTAATGAGCGCATTGCTCTTCTGCGAAGGGAAGAAAGGAACACGGGTGGTTAAAACAGGCCAAGCACACGTCGTACTCCGCCTACATACAAATCAAAGAAAGAAAGAAAGAAAGAAAGAAAGAAAGAAAGAAAGAAAGAAAGAAAGAAAGAAAGAAATGTTTTTTTTTTTTAAAGGAAGGCGCACATTTGGATACCACAGAAAAGAGACAAGAGGAGCGCCTCTCTCTTCCATGGTGTCCAAACTTGCACCCGCCTCTCAAGATGCTTCACCAACTAGCCCCTGAAGAAGTACTTCAAAGAAAAAAGGAAAGAAAGAAAGAAAGAAAGAAAAAAGAAACAAAGAAAGAAAGCCGTCTCAGCTTCTCGCCTTCTCCGGTTTCTCACAGTTGCCTAAGTCATACGACAGCACCGCCAACACACAACGCAGAGGCAAGTGCCGCAGAGTGAGCGGCTCTGCCTGCTCTGCCATCTGCATCTATATTTTTGTCCGCAGACGGTGTCCTCATGCGGACGCGAGCCAGTAAAGAAATATCCCCCCTCCCCTCCGATATGCATGAGCTGGAGGTGTAAAGCGTCGATGTAATGAACCAATCAAAGAAGGGATGCCGCTGGTTACGTCCATAACAACGTCAACTATACGTCGACGTCTTTTTGAAAGTGCCTGGCCCGTGTGCACTTCACTGACTGAGAAGCTATCCGAACTCTGCGAACGTTCGCCGGGTTTCTTTTACTTTTCTCTTTCTCCCTCTCTTGCTCTCCATTTTCAATACCCTTCACAAAGAATTTCATGCTAACCAACCCCCTCTTTTGCTCTGCAATGTCCCATCATTTTCACAAAGGCGTAACAGCTTAGTAAAATTTAGAACAATATTTGAGCAGTGAATGAAATGTTACTTCTGGAGCACTAAAGTCACATTAGGATTAGGTTACGGGGAAAACGTTAATTATTATTCACGAAAGGCTAAATTTGGAGCCGTATTAAAAAACGTAACGTTTACAAAAAAATACAAAAAATTTGAAATTTCATAAAACATGTAGAGTGAATATGAGCACTGCTATTTCAATGAAAGTAGTATTTTGAACCACTTCCCTCCGCAAACAATAATAAAGCCCATATTAGCATTCGCCGCGCCTGTGGAATAATTTGACAGCATCTGAGGACTCAAATGTGGGTCTGCCAAGCTGGTAATCTTGAGATTCGGGTGATTCGTAAAACTGAGAAGTAGAGGTGAAAAAAAAAGAATAAAAAAACTGGTGCGTATTCTCAGTTTCATTTGATTTTCCGGGGCTGCAGATGTGTCATACAGTGCTCCAAATAATATCCAGTAACATATTTAGACGTTAGCGATCACATTAGTACTAACAATTAGGTGGCATACGCACACATGAATAACTGAGAAAACTGTACAGCCCCTATCGAATTTTTATTATGCTTTTTCACAAACCGCTAGTGTACTGCAGCGAAAGTGGCTTAGGCAGCGTTCTGTAGCGGCTCAGGCGAAGAAATTGTCGAATCGCTACCCCCACCCCACCCTCTTTTTATTCACGACGAGTTTAGGTTTAGGGCGACACTTCTCGGCTCACTTGCAAGGCGCGTTCGACTAAAGTAACAACGATATGCGTCCACTGGCATGGCGACAGCATCGGATATCTATCACCGATGCCGTTGCCACAACGTGGTTCGCAGAGCACGGAGTTTGTTCGCACCCACTAACAGCGGCATGCGCTTCCAGCTTTAGTTCCTAACATGCCATAGCCGCATTTGCCAACTACGTAATTCATATTTCCCGCCAAGCGTTGCTGGCTACGGCAATGATTTCTCGTCCTGAAGTTGAGTCGCCCCGCCGATAGAGATCCACTGCGGTCAGCGAAGCGGTGGGCACGCGGCGTATATAGTTACTTCATCTGGTCGATCGCATTTCGCGAGTATAGTTTGCGCACCTGGATCCCTGCATTGATTGATAACGCAAATGGCCAACCTGGACTGCATTTCTTGCTGAAGTTAGTGCAACCAAAAAAATTTACGGCTGGTCGGGAATTTTGGCGCAGCGTGGCACAATTTCAACAAATTTCATGGTTTTCGGCGCAGCTCGACGCACAAATGTGGAATTGTATCAAACTGGCGCAATTTACGCAGCTGTTACACCCCTGTTATTTCTTACGGGGTGTCGACCAGACATATAGGTCACTGGAAGAATAAAATTTAAAGACTCATCTGTTGAAGATATAGCGCTTCGAATGAATGGTAAAGAGCGCCTTGAACACCAAAAAAAATCATCGTTTTTTTGCCCGCAGCGGAAAGCGGCTGCACCTATATACGGAGCGCCCGGGCGGCCCCCGGCGGAACCGTCCCGATGAACTAGGGGGGCTCATAACTATAGTGCCCGTGCAACGATTAATGGTGGCAATTTGCTTCCTTCCACTCCCTCTGACGCAACCTGAAAGCGTCCCCGCCGACGAAGATCGCGCTGCAACTCTGCAGCAAGGAGGTCGCCAGGAAGGCTCCGAAATTCATTAACATTCCCACGGGCAGCCACGTGCTTGGCTCCTTGACCATCTGGCGCAGGTGTGTCACTTATCCATCCACTCGCCTCCACCTTTTTACTCCTGACGCAATGAAAGAAAGCGGTGGTTGCTTTCCAAAACTAGCGGCAGAAGACCACCACCATATGCGTGACGAAACGAGTTTGTGAATCTTTTCGTTCGAATGTTCTTGATATCAATGGCCCGCTGTACTTTACTATGTCTGTCACCTAGCACGACGGGTCAGAATTAGTTCTCAAGCATAGTTTCAGCGTAAGAAGGTCATGGCGAAAACTTTGAAGACGCCGAATTTCCCGAGATATTGCCTCCCACATGGGAACCCTGTTCAAAAGCAAAGGTGAACAAAGAGGGCCCCGTGTGGCGCCAAAGCATCAGTGAATACACATTTTCAACTTGATTGGCGTCTGTACAAGTCTTCACCAGTGTTTCGTCTAGACCAGAATAAATTTCGTCATACTCGTGACTTCGTAAGGGCATCTTGTGAATACGGACCTAAATTTTCGCACGGAAACAAAAGTTTACGACTGTAGGTAGGTTAAAAATGATGAAATATTGTATGAGAACTTTATAATGTCACAAATTACGCCATTACAGGTTAGATGGGAAAGTGGAGGTCAAAGTTTCCTTTCAGAAGATTGTGCTGGTATTAAAAAAAAAATCTTGCATGTGAATGTCACTGCATCGTCAATAATTTAAAGTATTTTCCGCATTGCAACTTCACTCGCTCCGTAAATTTCTTAAAGCTCGCTACGTGGAGCCTCAGCCTTTTCATCTATAGAACGTAATTTAATTTTATCGACAAAAAAGTAGACAGGCACTAGCAAACGCCCTGAAAATATATGAAGTAACAGCGAGCTAGTGCCGGAATCTCGAGGCGGCACTACCACCAGTATTTTCTACGCCCATTTTCTTGCTTCCCGAGGGCCTTGGTCTGGCAGACTTGGTCAAGCCTTTAGGTTGTACACGAGGAAGTATTGGTCAGCTGCCAGCTCGTAGTAAGTTCACGTGCTACGTGACACCAACAGGCTCATAAAGAGTGTGCCACACTCGCCGTAATGGCTACTGGCGGCGCTGATTGACACTGCCACGGCAAGTTATCTTTTCGTACACTCTTCTTTCTTCATACTTACATTACAATTACACATACTTCTAATAAATAAATGAATATATGTGTATATATTTAAATATATATATTTTCTTCGCATGATTGTCTGTTAGACGGCATTATTATTGTTTCTAACAAAGAAAACCAAACTCTTAAATGTCCATAAAACTGAATATACGAACGGCGCAACCTAGAAGTAGTTACAACGTAACTACGGCAGCAAAAAACAAAGACACAAAAAAGAACGCAGCACTCTTTTCTTTCATTGTTTATTGCTTCCGTACTTACGATCTAACTACTTCTAGGTTGCGGTTACTGTTCGTATATTCAGTTTTTTCCCACCAACTCGCCCAACTTTCCACGCTTCATAACATAAATGTACAGCCGCGGTCACTTCTGTGCACGCAAGCAGCCGGTTTTAACAGCCGGTTCGTAAGCGTTAGGGATGCCTCGGGCTTCGGCACCGCAAATAGCGAAGGCGTGATTGAAGATTGGAGGCTGCTAAAATTTTGGCCAATCACTGTGGCCATCTTCGCCTGTTTTGCTAGGAAGGCGATGCAAAAGCGCGCATTCTAAGCACGGGAACCCGAACAAACAGCACCGCTGATGTCTCGGTGGGCAGGAAAAGCGAGGCCTTCGAAAAGCGAGCCCGGTGCCTGATGAGAGCTGCCCCAATAAGAGAAAGTCAGTGGGCGACGCAAGTCGAGCGCGCGCAAACCGCACGCTGATAGTGCAGCCCCCAAGTAAACCACAGGACGGAAATCGGAAGCAGCGCGAGCGGGAGAAAGCTCGCTGGTCGGCATCTTTCGCCAGAAGCGAGCGTTATCTCCAAACCTCGCTCCGTTGTCTTTTACGTCTGTCGTCGCCCGCGTTGCGGACGCGATAACGCCGGCAGATCGAGCAGAAGAGGCAGAAAAAGGAACAGAGCCCAACGAAGCCCAGTGAAACAGCAACTACAAAAGAAGCCACGCACAGCCGCAAAATGGCTGCCACAGCTTGCCCGAACCTAGAGGGCGCCGCAAACAGTTGGTTGGTGGCGATAGCGCGACGTACGCCGCGTTTCGCACCCCCTTCTTGTTTGGCTGTTATCTGGCGAAGCTCCCGGCGCAAAGCCAGTGGTAGATTCTCTCTGCTCGCGCTCGAATCGACGCCTAAAACCAGCGAACAAGCACTGAAAAAGGAAGACGCGCGCGGAAAGACGCGGCCGTTCGAATAGGCTATCTGGACGTCGGCCGGTTGCAGATCTGAAGAGGCCCCGGCGCAGAAATCGTTGGGAAAATATTCGCAGCAGGAGAAAGAAATCAAAAGGCTGTGCGCCCTTATCAGCGGCTTCCGGCCCTTCCGTCGCTGCTCCAGCACGCTACGCCGAGGACAGGAAATGACGTCACCGGAAATGGCTTCGCTTTTCGCGAACACCAACTTCTGCGTCTCCGGCATGGCCCTCACCGCATCGCGTCCTACCCTTTCCGATTTGTGCCAGAAGCTGGCAGGCTTATCAGCTTGTCTGACTGCTTTTACCGCGAGCTGCCATTGTAGTCGCCGGCGCCTTTTATTTACTTGCGCTGGCGCTGCTGACCGCGCGCTCGGCACACCGTGAAGGGCGCTCTGCGAGCACGCAGGGGGTGCGGAAAGCGCGTGGAAGGCCTTGCCAACAACTACCTAGTTCTACATGCAGAGCGCACGGCAAACCAACAGGTCGAGCTGGCAGCCGACCTATCGGTGCTTCTTTACTGCTATTCTCACCCTTGGCGCGTTCTTACTGCACTGACAAAGAGGGCGATTGAAAGGTTAAACAGGTACAACTCGGTCAGTATTTGCAGCATAGAAAGTACAACCTCGACGTGCGGCTCACAAGGAATCGGACAACTGAAAACTGGACGCTTGGCTAAATACCAGAAATAAGAAAGGCAATGTTTTTTTTTTCACGTTGTTCACTGAGCGACCCTTCAATTTGCCATCCGGATGCGAGCGTCAGCAGCCTCAGATGCGCTGCTTATCTCATTGACTGCGTGTATATATGTGACTCGTCCTCCGTGAGAACGACTATGCCACTGTGCAAAGTGAAAAGTTGCACAAACATTCTATCCACTTGCACGTCATCGCTGTTTCCCTCGTAAGGGTGACGAGAAGACTGAGAGGCACGCCACCGACACGCTTGCCATCGCTCCGCAACGTGTCTGTCAAGCACGCTCCAACACTGACAACTCACAGGCACGAACGGCCCTCGGCGGATCAGTAGATGAAGGACTGTACTATACAGATATCGGTACGAGAAAACCTGATTTCCTGCTCTGCGAGTTCAAATAACACATCTCCAGCTAGGCGGTCGGTTATCATCACGAAGCTAAAACAGCGCGCACTTCCCAATAGTTCAACCATGGCTTCTCGATTGCTGCTTACAATGTGTATCTATCGGTCTTCGCATTTTTTGTTGCTGCTTTTGTGATGCCTGTGTAGGTATTGATCACAGTGTCCGAATAATAAAACTTCAGTTGTTTGTTCAGCGCATTTGCCTTGTCTTCATTCACTCAGTCCTCGCCTTGCTCTGCGAGCTTTCCTCCTTAATTAAACTGTAACCACATCGCAAGCGCATATGCTAAAGGAACAACATTACGGAAGCTTTGCACTGCCTAGCTAGAAGAAGGCGTGGGCAGCCTGCCTTGTTTCTATTCCTTTATTCCTGTCTGTTTTACTGCCTTACTCTAGCACATTTCTGTCTCTCTCTCTCTTCCTCTTCTTTCTCGCTCTCTCTATTTCACGCTTCATCTTTCTGACTTCATCTTACTCAGGTTCTCTCTTTTTTTTTCACTTTCTTTCTCTTTTGGTCTCGCTTTCAATGTGTTCTCTCTCTTCTTTGTGTCGTATTCCGACAGCTCTCTTTCTATTTCCTTCTGTATTTCCATCTTGTTTGTCATTATTTCTCTCTTTTCCTATTTTTCCACAGGTGCTCTCGCCCATCACAGTTATCGCATCCCGCACCGGACAGATCGACGCGCGTGTTGTGGGAGCGAAGCAGGAAGATGAAGAAGAGGAAGGCGAGTTGGTGTGCCAGCTCACGATGGCGACAGTTTGCTCTGCAGAGACCAACGGTCAGCTTAACCAGCACCGCTATTAAAAGGAGAAAAGGACATCTTCCACGACGCACAATACCTCGCGCATCGCTAAGAGTGCGCCAAAAGTTTACCTGCTTGTAGAAGTGCACTTCACGAATCAAAGGTGCTGAAAGCTGAAAGTGTGTTCACTGGCCTTTATTCATAGCATCGGCACCACGGGTTCCGAAACTGGTTTGACTCTATGTTCCAAAAGTATAACAGAGGAACTGACTCTTTCCTTCTAGTGCCCGTCTTTTATTTTGTATAAAAAATTCCTAACATATACAAATGTGACACGAAGTAAATCAGAAGAACAAATGTTACGGAATTGAAAGCACGGCGAAGGTTGTTCATAGAGAAATGAAGAAGTGGTTCTCTAGAAGACAACAACCGCCATAAAGTCTGCTTGCCTGTTCATCTACCACGGTACATGCGCTGTAAATGCAAATGTAAAATTTTGGTAGATGTTTTGGGTACAGCGATTTGCAGCCAAAGCCTTAACTGTATACCGCAGGATATATTTGCAACAGGATGAGGCGTGTGTCGGCTAATGCAAAAGTTCAGACACTACTTCACACGTTGTAATAGAGTGCCACGATATCCACTCAGGGCGGTTTCGCGATTCGAAAAGGATGGAAGTATAAACGGTTGAAATAAACAATACACATTCAGAATACTAGTAAAAAAAATGTAAGGCAGAGGCTGATAGAAGCACAGTCATTGCACGCATAGGTAACAATACAGACGCTTGTATGACGAAATAAAAAAATAAAAAAGATAAGTAGAAATTTTACAACAGAGGAAAGCACAACTCATGATTATGACAAACGGACTATGTTTCTATTTGTCACAGCCCCGTTAAAAAATTTCAATTATATCGCCATTGTCATGATTATCATCCTTACGAGTATAGACAAGCAAACGCCGCCCTTTGCCATCAGATTCCTCAACTTAAACGCTGATATGCAAACGTAAGAGCTGTGACGAGGGTGCCTCCGTCTAGTATTATAAGGCGCCGGGAAAACATTCGCATACAAAGTCCCGAATGGCGAGAAAACTAAGAGCAGTAACAAATTTAAAAGATAGTAACAAAACTGCTCTAAATGCCAAGTCACTCACGGCATATTTGTTACAAGAGATAAATGGTCACTTTTAATTCTACCGCGAGGGAGGCCTTTTCGTTTGCAATTTCTTCAAGGGGAACAAAGTCTGCCGCAAATGCTCGCGGCTATGCTGGCCACACCGATGCAAATGAATTGAGAAAGCGAGGGTGAGCAAGGCTAAGGTCATACAACGCAAATTACCACCGCGTCTAACCATCCGTATCTTGATTGCAAGAATAAGCTGCTCAACAGCAGATATAGGCGGATTCTGTTAACATCTGGCCTGCTCGAGCCTGTAGTTAGCCCTATACATAAACCTTAACGGAATAAATTCACCACACACAGACACACCTGACTCGCAGTACAGGAATTCAGCGCAGAAAGCTGGCACGACGAGACGGTAGTGAAAGCCGCGCGCATGCCGTGTGCTCGGTAAAACCGCTAGATATGCGCAGAGATAAAACACTGTGAGAATTTGCAAGCCTCGTAATAGTGCGGCGACTTGCTTCCTGGGAGACGGCTTGCCTTCTTTATCCATAACGCTTAGCAGTGAACGCAGTGCACGCCAGGCTTGTACCGTTTGGCCGTGGCTCCCCCTGAAATCATGCCATCCAGAGCGCTCCATTAGCGGCTTTTCTGTCGAGTGCGGACGTTCAGACCTTGGCGCTTTCTCTTAGCGGCGCGATTATAACCACTGACGTTTCTGACCTTGGTACCGATCAAGGCTCCTCGTGGAGATAATCTACAGCAGCTGTTCTGGCGATCTCGAGTTTCTTCGTGAGCCGCATTTGTGCCTGTTACGTGGCGAGTCCTCGGATGCGGTAATAGTTTGCGAAGACACGATAGTGAAAGAAGAGCGAGGTCTGTGAGGTCTCTGAAAAAAAGATTAATGCTTAGACGAAGGCGAAGCGACCGTGCAGATGCAAGACGCTGCCTCAGCGACCAAGAAAATAATCTGATTGATGTATAAGGTCATGCATCGTCAGGGCAGATATCATCTAAAAGGTCAAACTTGAAAAGCGTATGCATGCAAGCAGACGATTAGGCGAACAAGTGGGCAAAAAAAAAACAAAAAAACGACCATGCCTGCGCGGAACACGCAACACAGTCACAGCGAAACCTGGAAGGGCGGCCTTCCTAGATCCCGTTGTAAACTCACTTGCGTCAACAAATACAAGAAACCTTCTAAAGTATACCCACTACGCCATAAATAGTCGCAATGTTTGTGAAGAATGGAAGCACCCACTTTGCAATTATTCGTAATTCTAGAAAGAAGGGACGTGCGCGCTACACGTCTGCAAGATATAGCGTGTATTGGTTGATGTCGATGAACAATTATGCCTGAGCCCTTTGTGATGAGTTGGACGTATCAAGCGACCCATTCGTTGAGAAATTCAAATTGTGTGATGCCTATAGTTGTTATATTACTCATCTACCACGCAAAAATACCTATGTTAACTCGATTCCTTGTCCGACATGACGCCTGGGTAGAGTCGTTTTCGGACGCCAGCGCGACTCTGCAATATAGAAAAGAAAACCGCCGTGGCACTGAGGTAGAATACTCGATTGCCACGCAGAACAGGCTGCTTCGAATACCACCCGATCCTGGGTATTTTTTTCTCATTTCATTTTTTTCTTCATATTTCGCTCGATTGCAGTTACGGACACCGGCGGCGGCGAACAAATACGTCACCAAAATCTATTGTTGTGCTCTCACAATGGCTTTCGCTGTAAAACACCGCTAGCGCAAGTGGTATATATATATATATATATATATATATATATATATATATATATATATATATATATATATATATATATATATATATATATATAAATTGGAAAGGACAAAAAGTCACACTGCAGCTTTGCCGCAAAGCCGAAGCAATGAACGCGATAGCGACGAGCAGGAAGGTAACGCACCGAATGGCAAGCAGATCCCGCGTTTCTCACGCACAAATGACGCACAAATGACGCACTAAACGTACACACAGGTACAGACGAACGCAAATAAGCGTCTCATTTGTTACTTCGCTGTGTCTGAAAAGCGCGCCCTTTTCGAAAACGGAGACTGTGCTACGATTGAAATGATCTTTGTGTGCCTGGTAACAACAAAATTGTTCCAGTAAAAGCCGAAGCCCAGCCAAGATGTACGATCCTCCTCACCGCGAGATAAGGGCGTGCGAGTGAGCGTCCACCCCATCCTCTCCACTGGGTAAAGTACGTGTGGGAGATGAGAGCACGCGCCGCCGCGTTACGACGATGTGGCGACGCGCGCTCGTTGCGCCATCTTGCTGGTAACGTTGAAAAAGCGATAGTTCACCGCCCAAGATGCCCGTCAACAGCAGTAAGTGGTAGATATAAATAGCTGGCCATTTGTACTTTGAATGAGGTGCTCCTCCGTGACTCACTGGTTAACTCCTCAGATTCACGATTCAGAGGTCTCAAGTTCGACTTCGCGTGCCGGAATCGTTTTCGTGATTATTTTTCTTTCTTGCGTTTACACACACACACACACACACACACACACACACACACACACACACACACACACACACACACACACACACACACACATATATATATATATATATATATATATATATATATATATATATATATATATTCCCTCTTACCTTGCCCTCTGATTTGAGATTGTATAAAGCTGAGCACCGACAAACTATATCTTTATTCCTGATGAAGGCCAGACTCTAGGCCGAAACGTCGAAATAAACCACGTTGTGACCGCTCACGGAGGATCTACTAGACATATATATATATATATATATATATATATATATATATATATATATATATATATATATATATATATATATATATATATATATATATATATATATATATATATATATATATATTATACGTAAACATTATACGGTGAATGACGGCGAGCCGATGCCGGCGGCAAAGTCAAGCGGAGAATGTCAATATATTTGCTGTCACAATAAAAAAATAAAATACGAGCGAGAAGGTATGCTTAGCTAACGTCGCAACATAAGTATCGGTGAAAGAGGATGATGGACAAGGTTGCACAGCCAGAAAGATATCGTAGGCAGCTGCGTAAATGGCGATTTGTGATCAGTTATAGCACAAGATTGCCTTCAACCGCTAATGATGAAACGACAGGATTATTCAGCCTGTCTTGAGCACTCGCAAGAGCAGTTGATTCACAAGGCAATCAGAATACAACTTCTTGCGACCCGCAAGATGAGGCATCGCTCTCCAACGTCACGTAGCTGCAAACACTCTTGTTACGGAACCCGAAAACAGCCTGCAGTGCCACAAAGAAAATAACACTTGTCTTGAGGCAATATAGAACACGACGAGTCAATGCGTGCAGATCATGAAAGACTACGAGAAGATCCACTAAGAGAATATGTTATGACCTTGCTTTTCTTCTTCTACTCTTCTTTTGCAAAGGAAGGAACAACCATTTTTAAACTAAGCTTTTTTTTTTATATACCACACCTTAAGGTACAGAAAAAGTCAAAGGAATCGCTTAATCTCTTGAAATCAATTACGAGAACAATCACATCCTGGCTGGCCCAATCATCTGCGTAAGGACGAATGATTGATGATACGTGGAGTTTTAAAGTCCCAAAACCACCATATGATTATGAGAAAAGCCATAGTAGAGGACTCCGGAAATTTCGACTACCTGGGTTTCTTCAACGTGAACGATTGATTGAAGGTACGCGTTGTGGCGAGTCGTTGACCTAAAAACAGTTAAGGGACAAGAAATTATTTTCGGGAACTCCAAGGAACCGTTATTCTACAACTATAGTGACTTTGTGGGAATAGTCGACATGTGGTGACCGGCTAATAATAAAACTGGCAATACAACCAACCAAACAGGCATATACTTAAAATCTCGCAGTGTTTATGCAATAATTGGGAGTGAAGTACCGTATCGAAGCCTTATGAAAAGTGAATAAATATCTCATCATTGTAATTAAACGCGAAAATGATGGCGCAGCACGCGCGAGCGTGCACGTGCTGGTAAAAGGACCAACAAACAAGGCCTTCCCACAGATGCCAGTTTAGATAGCGATCAGTGACATACAACGTCATAGGAAACCTCCATTAATGACGCGCCGTTTTTCCTTGATGTCGTGTGGCAGCCACTTCAAGGTTGTCTTGCTGTTACCTTCTTACGTATATGCTTTACCTTCCTTTACAAACCCGTGCCACCTTCGGTGAGCCAGCAGAAACGAGTGCGTCCGTTTTTTTTTTCGTGCCACAGTAAACCAAGGAACCTCTTTACAGATTTTTCGAAAATCGATACAGCTTTTTTTTTCTGCCAACGCTAGTGGTTGACTAAATGCTATTTCTGCTCTCTGATTTAGTTTTCTCAAATAAGGTCTAAATTAGGCTAAGCGTGATCATTCCGGCTAAGTTTGCTTCTATTCTGCGCTTGTGAATCGGGCCTCCGCAGGTTAAAAGCAGCCAGTGGATCCTTTCTAGGGGTGCGTGAATCGAAAATTACAGAATCGAGTCGAATGCGAATCAAATACTATTTGAATAGCTTTGGAATTGTAAGGAAACCATCTTCATAGCAGCACTAGAGTGGTAAGTTAATCATTTTTGAAACAGCCTAAAAATTTCTCAATATTTCGTTTGATACAGGCATTCACCAGCTTTCAAAAAAAAATAACATTGTTATTACATTTAACAATCGACAAAAAAATATGAAAATTCTGTACGCTGAGACAAAAGCTCGTATTGCCACAATCCTTTCTCAAGTTTTGTTATCAAAACACATAGCGCGTGTGAGTGCTGCCTTGCGCATATCGCGTCGAATGACTAAGAACCATTGAGATAATCTTGGAACCTTCTGATGAATGTCGCGGGATCGAATCCTGGCCGCGGCGGCTGCATTTTCGATGGGGGCAAAAATGGTTGAGGCCCGTGAGCTTAGATTTAGGAGCAGGCTAAAGAACCGCAGGTGGCCGAAATTTCCGGAGCCCCATACGGCGTCTCTCATATTCATATCGTGGTTCAGGACGTTAAACCCTAACAATCATTATTATTATTGGATCCTTCTAATGTGCTTACAACGCGAACATTACAGTTTCTTTTGGAACTTACATGGCGGCTAGCGATAACGTTGGAATATACAAAGGCACATATATAAAGGCCGACGCGCGTCACCACTAGTCAGTTCCTCAACGGCCGACACCCTGTTACAGCATGCATTGCTTGCTGTAATTTGACTTTCAGTTTCCCGGCCACAAGTTCGGCTGAATAAAGAGTTTCACCTTCTACACGCCGACCGCTGCCTTCGTCAACGTCACGACCACGTGACAGTATAAAACTGGAGCCTACTAAGTATGTTGTAATCGCAGGTCGGAACACGGAAGTGACTAACCCCCGTATTCACAAACGCTCCTCGACTCGACTTCCACCCTTCCCTGGAAAAAGTTGAGCACTGCGCCGCCGCTCGGCTGAAAATGGCGCTGCGTTACTCAAGAATCCCAGCAGATTATCACAGATGTGCAGTGACTTGTCATGACTAGAGACGGCGCTCCCATCGGCTTTCTCAAGTGAAGGTGGAGCTTTGAGTGAAGGGACGTTCTAGAATACGGGGGGTAAAGCCTTGAAGGTGGAACTTAGTCAATAGCGTTTAAATAAAAACTGACGAATAAATATAAAACGATAGGGTATTCATAAGTCAACATTATCGCGAATGTCATGATAAAGACAGTGGATTGAAGACTCTGTGACTTTAGTGACAGAGGAGAAAAAAAAATGCCTTCATCACACTGCTACGTTGCGTCATGAACTTGAGCAAACGTGGTGCTGTCCGAAGATGATGAAGACGACTAGGTGACTGCGCAACAATATGATCAATATAGTGTCGCGAGAGCAATGTTTCGCGGAAAACCTTGTCATTTAAGGCTCACAAGCGGAACAGTCAAGGTCGCCCCCGTTCGGGATTAGAAGGGGAAAGCTTACTCGGAAAAGCGTCTAGCAAGAGGCAGGTCCGGCGCCACCGTCTGAGTTTAAGCCATTGTTGGCAGGCACGCGTGTCATTGAGAATGACATGGGGACGCGACCACTTAGCCTGACCGAGACATAGTGGCGGCAGGTAAACGACCATATTCTCCCCCGCTGTTGTTAGGATGTCGGGGCGCCTCGCTGTCGCATGTACACCTGGTAAGCGCACGGAGCCCAATGGTGTACCCATCGCTCTTAAGGACGCTTCTAGGAAGCAACAGTTAATGAAAGAACTTACGGGGCCCGAGCGTGGGAACGGCCGCCGACGGTAGTCGGCCGAAGGAGGCAGCACGGCCTGGTATGGGAGAGAGTGTCCCGTGCGGAGAACTTATCCCTTTGTGTGTTTCATTTGATAAGGAGGTTTTTACAAATGTAGCGCCTTTTATGAAAGTGTTTCTGTGATTGGTTGTGATGATGCGAGTCCCAACATGTGATTGGTTTTTGTGAAGACTCTTTGTTCGACCAAGGGTTAAAAAGAGGATGTTTGAATTTGAAAAGGGAGCGGAGTCGGGGTAAAACAGCGGATCTCACCACTGGAGACCATGCCATGCAGGCCGAAGGGTATGCCACCATTTTCTATGTTTTGTTTTTGTGACCTAGTGCATTTTGTAAATTGAAGTTGTGTTAGCCAAATAAACCCCCAATGAGTGCTCCCCGAAATCATCGTGTTGACTTCTCATCGATTGCCTCCGCGGAGTTTCACCCACACTAATTCGTGTCCCTGGTCGTCCGAGGCGCCTAACTTTGAACAACCCCGACGTTTCGCTACAATAGCGCCGATAGCCCCGCAGAAATTCGGCAGTCGTGCATATTGTTAAGTCAATTGTTAAAACGAAAAACGTTACCCTTCACTGTTACAACGTTTCGTTCCTTCGATATTTATTCATCGGTACTTATTATTAAAAAAAAAAACTTTAGAAAATGTTCGGTACTAATAGTATGCACAATTCGATTCGAGTACCGTATTGAGTAGAACGCTATTCGAATCGTTATTCAAAAATTTTCGAATATTCGCACCCATCTGCGTATTTCTCGCTATAGTACACGGTTCGATTCAGCAGCCGAGCCCACTGCCAACTCTTGCGCCTGCACATGGTATACAGGGCCGTCCACTCTCACAGTACATGCTGATCTCCTCATGAAAACGCTTTTAACGTGCTGAGGATATGAATGTCCCTAGAAAATACCATACACGTTTCTCTCTCTGTCTCCTATACGTACAGGGAGCGGCAGCAATCACAGCATAATTTGGGAAAAGGTTCGTCATTTCCTGAGTATAATCAGCTTAGCCAACTCATTGATAGAGACGTATCGCCAGAGAACCATGGAAAACAGAGGCGGTTAAAGCGACAACTACCGGAGGATCTTTGCCGAGGGAAACAAACAAGCAACTGTTCTTAAAGCCACTTGACGTGCTGCTCATGGATATTGCTGGCGTCACTGTGATGCTGGCGTGCTTCAAGCGCACAGCTCCAGATAACAACACCTAAGTTTTACCACGCTCTAAGATGTTCTTCCAATGATAATTTTTATCCGTTTATTTCAAAACATTTTTTTTTCGCATAGAAATAAAATATAGTATAGGTGGAAGCGTACAGGCCATTGCCTTCATTATTCAACAAAACAGTACAATCATCAGGCCTACAAAGCATGCACGATATTTCGTGAATTTGGGGGTGATTCGCCTCCGGAATTTCTTCAACGCGCAAAGTAAGAAGCGGTTGGAGAGGCATAAAGCGTTACGTGTAACAGAGAAGCCCAGGAAAGGCGTAATTAGCAACCTTAGGCCCACAGAGACGCAGTGGTACGAGTCTAATTGTTGGCACCGGACTGAGGCTCCCGTCTTAATCTTTGTGCTTATATGTTTCACGCGAACATCTTTGTACACCTTGAACACGCGAAGCGGGTGCCAGTATTCTTGCTGCAATTGGTTTAGCCTGCCTTATACCGGACTGCTCGTGGCCCCACGGAGCGGGCCGAAGGCCACGAAAACAAACACGGAGTTACATAAACGGTGCAACGGCACGCAGAAAACACGACGTGGCTTTACACCACAAGAACGAATGAAAGAAATACACGATTCAGCGTGAACGGAGATCTATATCACGCCTGCACGGAGTGAAAATGCTTAGCACGAGTCGGTCAGCTCCGACGTGGGACTAAGCCGGGTGCGCGTCCTGCTGGACCGAGTAAAAGTTGTTTTCATTCATTCGTTCCAGTGATCGCCAAAATCAATCAATTCACCCATAAAGGGAGCTTGAATGAGCACAATTTCATTCTGCTGCCACCTCTTTCTGTCTTTGCACAAATGGTGCGGTCACTGACATTGTGCAATTAAAAC
The DNA here is from genome assembly GCF_043290135.1 of Rhipicephalus microplus. NCBI lineage: Eukaryota > Metazoa > Arthropoda > Arachnida > Ixodida > Ixodidae > Rhipicephalus > Rhipicephalus microplus. The sequence continues at coordinate 215,009,847 of NC_134710.1, forward strand.
TTCCGAAGAAGCGGGCGTTTGCTCAAGAAGCGAGGACTTGCTTTTGGTTGGTAACGCTATAATATTTCGAACACGTACTTGTTTCATTTTGTGAGCCTCGTCCTAAACCAAACGAGAACAAACACTGTTATTGCGTAGAAAACGCTTAGAACTACCACGAAGCTGATGTATACAAGCAAAATTTTGACACTGCATGTCAGTTACTGCCAAGTTTTGCTCGCGTTGACCTAGGCATATCCGGAAAAGAGGAATAAATTTTGAGTACGGGATTGCGCGATTGATAGTACGGGTAATTAATCAACGTTACAGTGCTTCCAATGAATGGAAACTTCAGTATAAAAAACATACATACCCTACCGCTGCTAAACATACGTATATTTCAGACAAAAAAGCGCAATATGACAATTCCGACAGAAAACATATGAAAAGAAAATGTCTGAAGGTGAAGCTGTCGTATGGTGTTGAATAACTGCAACGAAATGGGAAATTTGACCAGCTTAAGAACACTCTATCTTAGACACGTAGTTAAACACAAAGCGCTCAGCAATAGAACTCGGGTACAAATAAAATGACGTCGGTTAAATGTTTCCGAACTAATTTTAAGGGCACTCATTCAGACTTTCTTGTTTCGTAGGACAGTACTAGATCAATGTGACTCAACCCTTAAGCCCATTAAGTCTGCAGAAAGATTTTATCAATATTTCATTTGTACAACATCCAGTGCCATATCTGTGCTATTAGCGGATCTGATATCTTCAACCATCAACCATCGAACTCAAACTTCTTACACGAGAGGTGCAGGGATCATGTCCCTACACATAGAAGAGAGTTCGGTCATGCCAAACTGAACTACTGCAACTATGATGCCACACCAGCGAAATACATCACCAAATTCAAAACTCCTCCCTCAGCAGCCCTTACGTTTGCATGAAATTGCAACTGTTCCTATCATGGCGAGTTTTTAAAAGCGATGAATCGCCCCGCCGCCGTGGTCTAGTGGCTAAGGTACTCGGCTGCTGACCCGCAGGTCGCAGGTTCGAATCCCGGCTGCGGCGGCTGCATTTCCGATGGAGGCCGGAATGTTGTAGGCCCGGGTGCTCAGATTTGGGTGCACGTTAAAGAACCCCAGGTGGTCAAAATTTCCGGAGCCCTCCACTACGGCGTCTCTCATAATCATATGGTAATTTTGGGACGTTGAACCCCACATATCAATCAATCAAAAGCGATAAATCATATTGCCGATTGCTTACTTCCTTCGTCTCTAAGAGTTCAATACACCGTTCGCCGTCAACCTAGTGCCCAATTAGTGGTTGATATCATTGAAAACATATGCATCACTCAGCTAAGAAAAGACAATACACTTTTCGGGGCTATCGAATAAGCATCTGTATGGCGCTATAGTTGCAGGGCAGGTGTTATGCTAATGAAGCTGCTCAAATGAACTGGGACGTAAACAAGTATTCATCCACGTCAAATTTCCTTTTTTTCTATGACAAATGCGGTAATAGCGTGAAAATATGTCACAAATCTTTGCCTATTTGCACGCCATTACCCGACACATCTTGGTGCAACAGAACGCATATCACACATGCCTCTGACAGCATATCTGTCACACAGCTTAAGCGTCCAGTTTCCATCGGGGAAGCCAGGCATAGATCCGCTATCTATTGGCTGAGCAATAGTTTGGAATGTGCGGGGCTCACTTTCGCATATACGTATGGACTCGAACCGCTACATGTGGCAGTGATAAAAATACTTGGTATCAATCATATTCCGAACCACAGATGCCCGCAGTAAACGCTTCCTCTCTACTACAGTGATGACCCTTTTTAAGTCCGCGGCCTTTGTTGGAACAACTACTTATGCAAAAGTGGCGTGTTATCGTATCATGATGTCATGCAAGCTATTGTATAGGCTCATCGCTATCCATCTGCCTGTCTAACGCCTTTAGTATTTCCTAAGCTCTTTCCTGCGGTGTTCCTCACGATTTTTACCGCACAATTCTGCGAACCGGAAATATCAACCTGGTAAACCTTTCTCGCTTTTCTCCACTCTTTTCCGATTGCCCTGTGAAATACGCATACGAAGCAGATTAAAAGGGGATCTCTAGAAGATAACTGAAAGTGCGGAAATAAAATGAAGCGACTGTGAACAATCAAGGAATAAATGTAATTGCAATAAATAATAAGCTTGTCATACCGATGGAAGCGAAAACCTTCCTTTTTCCTTCTACAAGAAATCATACGCAAGGAACACACAGATCAAATCAAGACGATGCGATCTTGGCTTGAGAAGTCTTACATGCCCCCCCCCCTTTTTTTCGGGGGGGGGGGGGCATACACAACGGCAACTGCAAGATCGCTAGGAAGTGAGAAACACTATTAATGTAAGAAACTCAACGGGCTTATTATGCAACAGATGCCTGCTTATAGCTGTTTCAGTAATTTGCCTGCTTGACACAAAGGTCAATTACTCGCCGCAGTATGTTTCTCGACTACACTTGACTTACCCGCTGGTCTCTTCGGGAAGCGCTTGCAAGTTTTTTTCAATGATCGTTGTGCCATTATTAATAAGGCACAATCATTCACCCGTTGGGAAGCCGGGACCCACGGCATGCGATCAGCAGCGAGCAGCACCGTTTGAGGCCACCGCAAGATCTCGTTTTTAATAAACGATCCGGGTCCGCGCGCTGCCAAACGAACCGCAGGACGGCAGCGCGGGAGACGGGCGTTATCGTTTACATAAGCAGGGGGCACCCGAACGCGTCCCGCCTTCCTTCCCGCATATCCCGTCAAGATGGACCCCTCTTTTTTATCTCGCATCACCAGAAGGCCGTAAAGAGAGGCCCAGGACCCTAAAAACGGGTCAGCGATGACCGATCTGCGCTATCCCTGATCAAGCATGATTATCGGCCGCCTGCAGGCCTGGCCAACCACGCACGGGTATATATACGCGGCTGTGCCATCAGCGGACGCGCATAACCAGGCATCTGGCTACGAGGGGCCCTCGCTGCAGATAGCCCTCCCGCCGGCGAACATTGCCCACTCCTCGGGCACGCTGTGCAAACTACGAGCGCCGATCGGGGGAGCCGCTTGTGGTGCATCACTGCATCAAGCGCTGCTCCGGGCAAGGCGACTGTCTGCAGTACCTTACCTGAAGGCCACATTCTAGGGCAAGCACTGCTTACGATCGGAAGCAACGGTCCAAGGACTTACCTGCAAAAAGGGGAAAAAGAAGAAGGAAAACAAAGTTAGATTCATGATGAGGAGGAAAACAAAGTTAGATTCATGATGGAGAAGCAGTGTGCGCGTTCATCGCGATGCGCAGAAAAGCTCGTATATACCACAGCATATGTTTATTGCGCTCGAATGGCCTCTTCTCCTGCACCCCTCTTGTTTCAAGCCCCGCTCCACCACCTGCCTAAAGTTTGATATTTTCGATGTATAGATGAAATCAAGAGTTCCTCCAGTCGTTCATAAGCGTTGGCACGATCCCCAGAACAAGGCAAAGTTTTCCCCCAATAAAGTTAGCATTTTTTTGGAAAAAATCCTTGTGAATTTTTTTGTGGCTTCGTGGGACGGTTACTAGTAATCACTTCAGAGCTATTACTTTCTGCGTAAACAGAACAGTGTCGGTCGGGGCCCTTGTGGAGAAGCAGGCACCACATTTTTGTTTTTTATTTGTAAGGGTTACTTGCCATTGGGCGCCTGTATTCGACGTAGCAGTATGTCCACGACCTGCAGCTCATTTTAAGAACAGCTTTAACCTCAATATAATGTTTTGTATGTGCAAGCCCACAAGAATACTATATGCGTAACTATCTGACAAAAAGTTCACATCGCAAAACTTCATACAGCCATGAAACAACGAGTCTAACCTACTTGATTACTCTCGCTAGACGAAGGACCCTGCGGATATTAAAAATGCGTCGTCGCCATATTGTCCCAATATTTCAAAACTCCAGGTATACACACAACCGTTATAAAGCTCATTTTAAGAGTGGGTAAGGCAATACCCAGTCCAATCATCCAATCATACAATACCAACTACACCAATCATGCGTGTTACCACAGTGCGTTATAAAGCTATATAATGGGTGTTTAAGCGAAAAAGAAAGAAAGCCACTGCGGCTGATTCACTGCTGCTTTCTCCTTGAAGAGATGAATTCGATGAAGCAGCTGATGTACGTAATAAAGAGAGAGAGAAAGAAAAAGTTCATTGCATTGTATGCGTTGCGTAACCAGATATGGCTCGTCCGATGACGTGCCTAAATGGCTGAGTCACCAACTATCTCAACTGCCTCTGCTTCGACCAGTTCGACACGGGCACGAAAAGGATCGCGCAATTTTATTCTACCTTTCAAACACTGTCAATTTCGAACATACCCTCGCACTCTCGGTTTGAATTAGCGCTTGCTACATTTATATTCTGTGCACTGTAATCGCCTGTGCTTCTATCATCAATCGTGCAAAGCATTGCTAATTTGTTTTCTCTAAGACGGTTTGCATTTTTTGTGGTCAACTTTTTTTACTCTGTCTTTTCATCGTTGCATTTGTGTAAACTTATATGAGGGCTCCTTCGAGCCTACATACTGAAAAATCCAGCGCCCCGAAAAACAAACTATTTAGGTGATGTAAAATTCAGGGTGCGTTGCAAAACTTCGCTATGCTGATCAGCCTAATCATTCGTGGCTGATCTTTCGCTTTACACAGTCAGTGACTTTTCTCTCCTCCTCTATAACTTTTCTTCCCCCTCTCTTCTTTCCCGGTACAGGGTAGCCTACCAGGGCTCAGCCCTGGTTAACCTCCCCGCACTTCTCCTTACTCTCTCTCTCTCTCTCTTGCGTTACACAAGCGAGCCGGCGAAGCCTGTGCGCCCTTGATGGAAACGGAAAGCCGCACGTGCCTGAAAAGATCGATGATTATTTTGTAGTCACTACACTGCAAATTAGCACGGCTGGCGCTTCATTAGATGACAGCTAAACGTGCGAAGAACTCGGATATTCAACTAGCTAAGAAACACGGTTAGGCGTCATAATTTGCGCCGTCAGAGAAGCCGTAGCGATGGTTGCGACTTTGACTATATACCTTTTACCGCGTGTTGATTAACCTGTACCTGTAGAAAAAGTACGCAGCCAAGCGTTCTAGACATCGCGCCCTCCAAGAATATGTTTGCATGCAAGTCGAAGCCGCAACCTCCTAGCATTCAACAGCCGGACACTATATACCGATAGTCAATGCGGCTCATTGTAAATAGGAACAAAATATGTGTGAATAAAAATGCGAAGATATAAATTCGCCATTTGGAACGTACGAAGATATACCATAAATTAAATGAGAAGCACACAGTGTTTCGCTATATGAATACCATTAGCTCGTGCTCAACTCCTCGAATCCGTTTTTAACGTGCCCCTAGAAAGCACGCAAATGTGAACCACGTATATATTTAGAAGAAAACATTGGCTATAAGATACAGTGCATGACTAACTCAAATGCGTGCATGTACCGACATCTCGCTGTAATGTCATACCGTTCTTCCAATGCTACAGTCCAACTCGTTCCAATCCCTTGTAATTCAAATGAACACTCCATCACTATATCAACGGGACGCCGCCTGTCGTGCTATCTATACGAGCTGTGCGTTCGTGAGCAGCTACACTCTGAGAGGCAAAAAAGACCGGACCACCTTGACACTTTTATTTTATTTCTGTTCGCCCCTATACGAACAGCAATAAGCGCAAAGTGACTTCTGAAAACTTGGCCGCATCTATTACGCTTCCTAGCGAAGAAAATTAACACTCGAAGGCGTATGTAGCATTCGGTCCCCACAGGATGTGAGGGCAGCGCCAGCGCCCATCATGGTCACACTCTGCAGCTTGTTTATAGACAGTTTTATCAGATTTCCGCTACGGTAAAGGCGTCAGACAATTGTAGCTGTGAGGGTGAGCAACAGGCATAACCACATTAACGAGAGGAGTGACGTGAGCAGTGTACGTCAACGGCGATCAGACAGACGCGCTTGCCGCGGTAACAGCTCGGGTTTTCCATCGTTTCTCACTATCGCGCTCGTGAGAAGAAAGCGCGTCCTTCACGCTATGGAAATATGTCGAGCCGTGATTCGGGCCCTGCAGATTGCATAACAAAGTCCAAGCTGGTTTCAATTATATCAGGCTCATCGATTTCATTCTCAGAAGATATTGGCTCCGCACACCGGGGAAGGGATGGGATAGCGGCCAACAGCAGCGGCAAAGAAGAAACAAGAAAGCCGAGGGAGGCTTTCTCTTTCCATAAACGAGAAAGCGGCACCCGTGGCAGGTTTCCAGGGCGCGACGGAGCGTGGTATCGACACGGTGCTACGCTGTCGTGTCGCAACATTTCTATTTTTTGAAGTCATTAGGCGGACGTATATATACTCTAAGAAAAGATGGAGTGTTCGGGGAGTAGTTCAGCTACGCAACATTTATCAACAGCTGACTTGCTCGCATTTCTTTTCTAGAAAACTCGGCGCTGGGCCCTTTCCTGTCTGGAATGCTATGTCACACTGATAACGCGCGCGCCGTTTGCGCTCGCGAACAACCGGTACCATGGGTGTTATCGTGAAGAAAGCACTCGAAGTAGATGACGATTATTTTTGTGTAGCAGAAACACTCCCCAAATACTCGACTTTTGTAGAGTGCATACAGTGCGTCACAAAATTTTCACAACCCAGACAGCCCGGGGCTAAAAGGTGTCTGCACCATTCACGCCTATATATAACCGATTCACGTATCGAAGCCAGGTACCTATTGTAGTCATATAAGTGCATACAAAAGTGTTCGTCACGTATTTTGTGCGTACAAGACATCGAGCCAATGTAGCACTCAATCGGTATACTTGCTGCCAGGTAACGTCTGGAAGAACTGGACTGCGCAGTGACAACCGAGAGGGAGAGAGGCGGAGAGAGAGATAGCGTTGTTATAAGATGAATATTCATAACCATCCCCTTCGTACAGTGGGATAACAAAGGCTGCAGAATATGCGGTATATAGTATCACATAATATGTAGGACATTGGCCAAAGTCTATTCGTTTTTCAAGGATTCTCGAGGAGTAAGTTAGAAACAAATCGTAAAAGACTTCACATGTCGTTTGAGGACAGGCGAAGTCGCGAGGAGAAACAGCAAGTGCAAAGGAAGACTGCACCCTTGAGAAGACGATACACAGTGTGTGTGATTGTTTTTCATCGTGCTTAATAAAAGGCATGGACGATATATGGAGAAAGATCGAAGACAAAGAAACATGCGCCTACCAAGTTTGCATTGACGGGCACCGGCGTTGTTCCGCAAGCTTAAGGAAGCCCTTCTTGACTCAAAGACAAATGTACACTGAGTAGGACTCGTGCGACATGTCTTCAAATTAGTAGCATGCAGTGATAATAGATTTCTTGCTCTTAAAAAGTGACGCCGCACACTTTTTGAGCGTCTTCTCGACTTCAGGGAGTTCACTTCTTTTGCTTTACCTCTGTGTATAGTACAATACATATTAGGCACTGATCAAATGGTAAGTTTTGAGAGCATAAGCAGAGCAGTGCGGGCGCATGAACCGAAGATCGCGGCTCGATGCAGCTGAGTCGGTGGCCTTTTGTACCAATTGTAGCCAGCAAGGAATGTTTCCCATCACAGAGAAAGTTATTCTACACAGCGATATTTTACACATGCATGCGTCGACTTTATCCGAGAATCATAACGCACACGTCGGCAAAGCCTGCATGCGAGTTTGTACGATGCACTTGAATGGTGAGCAGCGCTCGAGCGTAATTAGTAGCAGTCCGCAGGTTGGTATAATAGAAAGCATGCACTTAATTTAACGCGACGCCACAAATGAGGCACATACATGCTGTCTTGCGGACGCCATTGTCAAAACAATTGTGCTTTCGATAGAAGTGCATGCACAAAACAAAAGTGCAGTGCGGTGTGCTGTACACCAAAGCAAGCCTGCACGGAAATACAAAGTCAAGCGCTAAACAGCATTTCGACTTGCGGAGACCCTCACTTATCAAATTTCCGTGACTGCGTGATTTGTATAGTACAATTCGAAATTCATTCCACACATTGATGCCAAAAGTTCAATGCGGTGTAGGTTCTCTCAACTAATTATTTGGTTAATTGCCCGACAGCTTCTAGGAACACAATAAGTAATTTTGTTCACGGACTGTTGCAAATGGCGCGTAACAGTTTTCTCGTTCACTGAGCGCCTTCGCAGCTGCACTGTAAAGCGCATCGTGTAAGCCCATCATTTCCCTCCGTTTTCTCTCCTTCTTTTTTCCCCAACTGAACTAAGCCTGCCCTGCACGATGAACGACGCGCTCTCAATAGATTTATATCAAGAGCTGAAACGCAATGAAATGTGCATCATTTTAACTACAATGTTAAATGCGGGGTCATAATGTTAGTACCCTATCCCCCATATAGTTGATCGATATGTGGGATTTAACGTCTCGAAACCACCATATGATCATGAGACGCCTTAGTGGAAGGCTCCGGAAATTTCGACCACCTGAAGTTCTTTAACGTGCTCTTAAATCTGAGCACACGGGCCAACAGCATTTTCGCGTCCATCTAAAATACAGCCGCCGACGCTAGGATTCCATCCAGTAACCTGTGGGTCAGCGGCCGAGTACCTTAGCCACTAGACCACCGCGATGGGGCCCAAAGCTGGGAAGGCTTTCTGAAGAGTTAGATACATGATGGTGACTATAGTGGGCAGCCCCAACGCGGTGGTCTAGTGGCTAAGGTACTTGGCTGCTGACCCGCAGGCCGCGGGATATAATCCCGGCTGCGGCGGCTATATTTTAGATGGAGGCGAAAACGCTGTTGGCCCGTGTGCTCAGATTTAAGAGCACGTTAAATAACCCCAGGTGGTCGAAATTTCCGGAGTCCTCCACTACCGCGCCTCTCATAATCATATGGTGGTTTTGGGACGTTACACCCCACATATCATCAAATTTCCATAGCCCTCCACTACGGCGTCTCTCATAATTATATGGTGGTTTTGCGACGTGAAACCCCACATATCCATCAATGATCATTCCAAGCTTCGGACTAGGTAGTAAACAAAAAAACAATAAAATACTCTTATCAGCAACTCAGCCATCGTAATCTCTACTTCTGAACATCGAAACTAAAACAATGAGCACTGTATACATTTTGCGATAAGCTCGCAAGCGCCGCTGATGCGTGTCTTTATGTGGCCTCTAACTTTCACATTGAAGCTCACGTGCTTCATCACGAAAACTGGGAACTTGGTTGCGAAATTAAACTAACGAAACAAGGAAAAAAGCCCTTCGAACTTGAGCACTTTTTTCTTCTTCCTTGAAGCGACACGTTAGCTATTACTGAATAACTTAGCAAGCCGATGGCAATCTTTTCTGGAAAAAGGACAAGCATCTGGGAGTAATTGCTCGTAGCCCATACTTCTCTCGACATACAGGATGATCTGAAAGCAGGTTTGTCGGAAAACCGAAAGGGAAAACTGCTCACCTGGTCCCCGTTGTCGCAGCGCTGTAGATGATGCAAACGTTAACCACTGCGCGCGCACAGCACTCGCTGTGGCGGCCGGGAACGGGGTCGTCGTGAAATTCTCTCGCTATCGCTTGTCCCTCGACGTAGCCGGCATCGCGAAGCACACCTGACCACGACAGACGCTCTTTAGGCGCACGCATCGCGAGACGGAGAAAGCAGGAAAACGAATCTGGTTTAGGAGTGGCAATCTGTCGAACCATGTCGTGCCTCGGCTATCTAACGTTAGCAGCGCTGGCCGGCAATTAATTCCCGACACGCATCGACGAACAGCCAACATCAATATCAACGGAAGATCTTTTTATTATTACTTCTTGTTTTCTGCGTACGCCACGCCGCCAAATAAACGCTGAGGAGGGCAGGCGCTGAGGCCTCGCCATGTCACCACCACGGCAGCGGTGATTCGAAGTCGGAGAACGAACGTTTTCTGAGCTGGCCACTGAAGGGCATATGCGCGTAGATGAATGTGGCTGAATACGAATTGGTCGTTACGGGGAAGTAAGCGTGAGCTCTGTTGGAAGGCTACAGCTGCTGGACATTATTTCTGCCGCTTAAGTGTACAGAAAAAGCGGACAAGCGATACCGATCATCTGACCTTGTCGCAATGCACAAGTTGATAGTCACAATGCATGTCGAAGAAAGCGGGATGTTGCATACACATCACTATTAGTTCACATAAGATAGAGTAGAAAACTTGGGCTGTCAGCTGTTCGATGCATCATTATTGGTACGTGCGCCTTGTTACGAAATGTTACTGGTCTACGAATGCCTTAGTTTTTTTTTGTTTTTTTTTCCTCTAGGGACGCACAGATTATACCACTCGATTATCTTCATGTGTTAGACAAGCTCACGGATGACACCAGCCAGTACGCGGCTTGTACGAATGTTCAGAATTCGTTCACAAGAGGAATACTACAGTTAATACTGCATAATCAGAGGCTGCATTCTCAAAAATATTGTCTTGTGAGCTTTCTTCGATACTGGCTGTCCGGTTGTCTGGAAAGTCACTGGAAAACAACACGACTGGCTGGCACCGGCTCTCAAGAACGCTTCTTCACGGCGTTTGGATGACTTATGCGATGACCTTGATGGACTGGCTGAATGAGCTAGTCGCCACGTGAGGCTAAATGAAAGAGTTTGTGGAAAAGACAGAGACGTGCAATACGACGATGAAGAGCAATGGTAGGAAGCTTTTGCTGTTTTTTTTAGGTTGGATTTGCTTAAGTAACGGGAGTAATATTGTTACGCACAAGGAGGACCTGGACGTATACGGCTGAAGGGGGCCGTTTATTTTGGTCGCGAAGAGAAGCGCCGGAGCAGCCAACAGGTTGATGATCCCAGTATCGCCGTCTTCTTTCTTCCTCCAGCTTGGGGCAGCCAGCATGTTCACCCATCTTCGTTTTCTTCCAAGGCATGCGTAACATTCCTCCCCTCGCAGACGAAGCCCGCCGGGCGAGGTAACCGATTCACCTTGGTGTGTACAACTTCAGTCGAGCGACATGGACTGCTTGGGTTTTAGCGGCTCTTCTACCACTTCTCGTGAGGCGAGCTATTGTGTATGTGACTTCCGTGATTTTGTCGAGAACGACAAACGGTCCGTCGTATGTGGCCAAGAACTTTTGGCATAACCCGCGTCTTCGTACCGGAGTCCACAGCCACACTAAGTCGCCTGGGTGGTAAGTTACAGGCCGGTGGCGGACGTCGTAGCGTACCTTCGATTTTTCCTGTGATGCCAAAGTGCGTAGACGAGCAATACGACGCGCTTCTTCTGCAAGGCAGAGGATTTCGGTGACTGAGAGATTCTCGTGCGCCGAGAATGGCAAAACTGTGTCGAGTGTGTGCCGTGGCGGTCGTGCGTACATCAAGAAAAAGGGGCTATAGCCTGTTGTCTCGTGCTTAGCGGTGTTGAACGCGTACGTTATAAATGGTAGCACGTCATCCCAGTTCTTGTGGTCGGATGCCACATACATAGAGAGCATGTTTACAATTGTTCGGTTGGTGCGCTCCGTGAGCCCATTTGTTTGCGGATGGTATGGCGACGAGTGACGAAGGCGGGACTCACTCAATCGAAGCAGCTCTTCTACTATGTCTGCCGTAAATTGTCGCCCGCGATCACTGATGATCACCTGAGGTGGGCCATGTCGGAGGATAACGTGCTGCAGCAGGAACGCAGAGACGTCGCTGGCAGTTGCGGTTGATATGGCCTTCGTCTCGCAGTAGTGCGTGAGGTAATCGACACATACATATATCCAGCGATTGCCCTTAGCCGACTTTGGAAAAGGGCCCAAGAGGTCAATGGCCACCTGTTGGAAAGGTGTGCTTGGAGGTGGCAAGGGCTGTAGAAGACCAGCCAGAGCAGTAGACGGGCGTTTGTGGCGTTGACACTGTGTGCAGCTGGCCACATACGCCTCGACTGACTGTCGCATTCCTGGCCAATAAAAGCGTTCCTTAGCACGGTAAAGCGTCCGCGCAGAACCTAAACGTCCAGACGTAGGATCGTCGCGCATCACACCTAAAATCGCTGTCCGAAGGGTTTCTGGCACTACCAGGAGGAAACGTGCGCCAGTGCTGGAAAAGTTCTTCTTATATAAGAGTCCGTTGCGTACACAGAAATGGCATGCCGTAGGAGCTGTGCAAAGCGATGATAGCCTGGTGTCCTTTCGCTGTTCATCTTTGAAAGTACTGAGGTCGGGAAACTTTGGTGACACAGAAGCTACGAGGTGATCGAGGTCATCGGCGTCACACTCTGTAGTGCTCAGTGGCATGCGCGAAAGGCAATCTGCGTCGGCGTGTCGTCGACCACTTTTGTACGAGACTATGAAGTTATACTCTTGGAGCCGAAGTGCCCAGCGCGCTAGACGGCCGCAAGGATCCCGAAGGTTGACGAGCCAACACAATGAGTGGTGGTCGGTGACGACTGTAAAAGGGCGTCCGTATAAGTAAGACCGAAACCGCTGAATCGCAAATACTACCACGAGGCATTCTTGTTCTGTGACAGTGTAATTCTGCTCGGGCCTACTCAAGGAGCGACTTGCGTATGCAATCACGTGCTCGCGGTTACCATAGCGTTGAACTAGGACGGCACCAATTCCTATGCCGCTGGCATCTGTGTGCAGTTCGGTTGGAGCTGATGGGTTGAAGTGTTGAAGAACAGGCCGCGACGTCAGGAGGAACTTCAGTTGACGAAAAGAGGAGTCGCACTCCGGAGTCCACTCGAAGGGAATATTCTTCCGTAGCAAACATGTCAGCGGATACGCGACATCGGCAAATTTAGGTATAAACCGGCGAAAATAGGAGCAAAGCCCCAAAAGACTGCGGAGCTCCTTCACAGAGCGCGGCACATTGAATGCTTCAACGGCTGCTGTCTTCTGGGGATCTGGACGAATGCCCTCCTGATCGACTAGGTGCCCGAGAACAAGGGTTTGTCGGTGTCCGAAGTGGCATTTCTTTGAGTTAAGAACAAGACCAGCGTTTCTTATGCAAGTCAGTACAGTATCCAGACGTGAATTGTGTTCGCTGAAGGTGCGGCCAAAGATGACGACGTCGTCGAGATAGCACATGCAAATGCTCCACTTCAAGCCACGAAGAACAGTGTCCATAAATCGCTCGAACGTCGCCGGCGCGTTGCACAGTCCAAATGGCATCACGTTGAATTCAAAAAGGCCGTCAAGTGTTACAAAGGCAGTCTTTTCTTTATCTTCAAAATGCATGGGGATTTGCCAGTAGCCCGATCTTAAGTCTACAGAGGAAAAGTAAGAGGCCGAATGCAGACAGTCTATGGCATCATCAATACGTGGAAGTAGGTACACGTCTTTTTTTTGTTACAGCATTCAATCGCCGATAATCGACGCAAAATCTCCAGGATTCGTCTTTCTTTTTAACGAGAATCACTGGAGCTGCCCATGGACTTACCGACTCTTGAATGATACCATTTTCAATCATTTAGTTCACCTGCTCATTAATAATCCGCCGCTCGGATGGCGAAACACGGTATGGCTTTTGTCTAATCGGATTGGCCAAACCCGTGTTGATAGTGTGACATGTCTGAGAAGCAGGGATTAGGGGCACTTTGTCTTTCTGCGCAAAGTCGAATGCAGAGACGTGCTTCGATAGTACAATGACCAATGTTCGGCGTTCACTTGTGCTCAGCGACTTATTCACCATTGACAGAAGAGCCGTTTCGAAACTGTGACTACGATGCTCTTCCGCCGCATCTCTAAGCTCGGTCACCAGTAAGGCTTCGTGTTGTCCACTCCCGACGGCTAACTTTAGACCGTCTGGTAACATCACGGGTTCTGTAGAGCAATTGACGGTCCATAAACCAGCGCGTCCACGTCTGATCGACACCACACAATGTGGGATCAACACATTCTTTTTCATGCAGTTGGTCTACACTGGTTCTACGTTGGCATCAAAGTTGGCGGAATAGCTGTCGCTGCAACCAACAGGTACACGAACGGTTGATAACGGTGGTATGATAGTGTCACCACAGACACACAATGCCGTCTCACCATCCACAGGGTTTTCCAAGAGTGCAGGCGGAACGTGATCACTCAAGACTATTGTCCCTGTGCGGCAGTCGACAGTCGCACCACACTCCCTCAAAAAGTCCATACCCAAAATAACATGATGTGTCGCCTACGGAATAATCACGAACTCCGTTGGGATAACGCGGCCTCCGAGAAATACGTTAGCTTGACACACACCAACAGGATGCAGTGCCTCAACACTCACTCCGCAAAACTTCGCAGCTTGATTCCACCTAAATAATACCTTCCGCCCCAAGGTATCTTTAAAACACGCACTCATGACCGAAATGGTTGCCCCCGTATCCACCAAAGCCATCACAGGCACACCGTCAACAAAAACACGTACTTTGTTCTTGAGCATCAACACAGGAGATATTTCTGATATTAGCACGTCTCCGGCGACCTCACCTCCATCGGCCGCGCTTGCTAGTTTTCCTGTGGCAAAGGAGACGTGTTGCGGCGCCGTGGTGAAGGAGAACGGGGAACACGAGGCGGTGGAGGCGTCAAGCTCCTGTCAGATGTAGGGGAGTGGTTCCGGAAGCTGCGTGTCCAGTAGTCGTCGCGAGGCAGCAGGTGTGTTGCATTAGGGTTGTCGTACGGTCGATCAGACGATCGTGTGAAGTGTTGTGGTGGGCCATAGTACGTTGCTCGCGGGTCATCGCGAAGTCGCTCGGAAGGCCGTGCAAAGTGTGGTGGGTAGCCATACCGTGGGGCTACACGTCGACGGTTGCAAAATCGCGAAATTTGTCCTGGTACACCACAGGAGTAGCAAACTGTGAGATGTCAAAACTCTCTTTGTTCGTCGATGAATCGAACATCGTTTTCTCTGGCGGAGTGGGTCGGTTCGTTCCGTATATCATAGGGATACACCGGGCGTCGCGAAGAAGGCGGACGCTGGGGGCGTCGGTCATGGCGAGGAGCTGGCAACCGTGGTGCTCTCTTTGGCTGTGGGGGTGCGCTGTACTCAACAGCTGCTGCACTAACCATCGATTGCCAAGGGGTCGTAGAAGGCGGCGGCGCAGTCACAGCCTCACGTGGCACATATACCGAATGTTGGTCGTTTACAGAATGGTGATCAACTGCTGAATGCGTCTGTTCTGTATAGCGAAAAAGTTCTTCGTGAACAATCTCTCGAATCGTCGGGGACAGGTCTGGGCAGGTGCTCGTGTCGATGCTGGCAACCGTTGTAACATTTGTGAGCCGGCCGAACTTTGGAGCAATCCTGCGCATTTTCAGCTGTTCGAAAGTTCGGCAATGCCGAATCACGTCAGACACCGAGCTCAGGTGCTCTTTTCCGATTAGAAAATTATATACATCTTCGGCTATGCCTTTCAGCAAATGCCCTACTTTGTCGTCTTCTGACATCTGATCATTGACCACCTTGCAGAGCTTCAGCACATCCTCTATATACGTGGTACATGTCTCACCTGGAAGCTGCGCGCGTTGAGACAATGTCTGCTCTGCCCGCTTCCTTTTGACGCTCGAGTCGCCGAAACACGCTTTCAGCTCTGCAACAAAAACGTCCCACGTCGTCAGTGTGTCCTCGTGGTTTTCGTACCACACGAGCGCAGTATCCGTAAGGCCAAAGTCCGCATTGCTGAGCTGAGCGGCGGCGTCCCAGCCGTTGGACTTCCTGACTCGCTTGTACTGGACGAGCCACGCGTCGACATCCTCTCCCGATTTTTCTCCAAATGTTGGCGGGACTCGGTAGTAGGGCACGGAACCCATTGGAGTTGGCCTTGAAGCGTTAGATGGCTGATCTTGGGCCATTACGATCGGCACAGGCGGGAGTCCGGCAAGGCGGCGGCTGCGCCGTAGTCCAGGTAGTGAAGCTCCCGTCGTTGGGCTTGTCTTACCCAGCACCTCCACCAATCTGTTACGCACAAGGAGGACCAGGACGTATACGGCTGAAGGGGGCCGTTTATTTTGGTCGCGAAGAGAAGCGCCGGAGCAGCCAACAGGTTGATGATCCCAGTCTCGTCGTCTTCTTTCTTCCTCCAGCTTGGGGCAGCCAGCATGTTCACCCATCTTCGTTTTCTTCCAAGGCATGCGTAACAATATGAAGCAATGAATCTGGCTGCTCGATTCTGGATAGACTTCAGAATTTTAATATGATTACGTTAGTGGGGGTCAAAGGCGACAGATGCGTATTCAAGTTTAGGTTTGACAATAATATATGAGGTGCTGCCATAAAAATGTTACGGCGAATGTAACCAAGGGGGCACGGTTAGCGGAATGAGCTATGTGATCTATGTGGTCACCCCATGATAGTTCGCTCGAATAATGAACACCTAGGTACTTGATAGAATTAGTAGCAGCTACATGACAGTTGTTGATGGCGTAAGTAGCCGGCGCGTAGTTACTGCGATGAGCGAAGGAAGTTAGCAATGTTTTTAATTCACATTAAGTGACATCAACCAGGTGCTATACCAGTGTTGAATGCGTAAAAGGTCATGCTGTAGGAAAGGAATATCGCTAGAAGTATGTATTGGGCGGTAAAGGACACAATTATCCACAAAAAGGACGATGTTAGATTCAAAAGAAAGTGGAATGTCATTAATGTATATCAAGCATAAGAGAGGCCTGAAGACGGTACCCTGGGGCACGCCAGACAGAACTGGGAAGAGGTGTGAGGAAAGGTTATTAACATGCACAAATTGTTTGTGGTTTGTTAGGAATGCTTTGAGCGAGTTGAAAACATGCTGGTGGGCACTTATATACGAGACTTTAGTAGGAGACGAGAATGGGGCATCTTGTGAAAAAATTTTTAGAACTCTTGAAACAGTGTATGAACTGAGATTTTATACGATCTATGTGAAGGTGGATGTCATGCAGGAATAATGTTAGTTGGGTCTCGCATGAGCGGACATTACGAAAGCTATGCTTGTTTGGGTGAAAAATAAACTTCCAGATGATGAAAAGGTGGCAACATGAGAGAATAAGATATATTCTATGATCTTGGAACAAACGCTAGTGAGCGAGATTGGGAGGTAGTTACCTACAGAAAAGCGATCACCCTTCTTGAAGACCGGAATGATCTTCGCAATTCTCCAGTATAATGGGACTTTTATCTCTGTCGAGCGACTGTTGAAAAATGATAGTATTGAACCACATACCTGCTTGGTATTTTTACTATTTTGTGATATGTCATCAAACAAGCGCTCAAAAAAGGGCGCGCCGCCAAATTCTCGCGACGAAACGCCGGAGTGACGCCGCGAGGTCAACGATAAAAAAAAAAACAAGCATCCAAAGACTCCCCGGGCATGCGTCCCTCCCCCCTCAGAAGCGCAGGTTCGCCAACGAACCTCCTCACCCCACATGGGCGGCCGAGCAAGCCCTCGAAATTTCTCGATGGAAAGGGGCGTTGTGATGCCAGGTTGAGTCATCCGTCGTGGATGGCCCCGTATCGTCTCGCCCTTTCCCCCAGCCTTCGCTGCGTATCGCGCCGACGAAATGATGAGAACTTTCTGGAATCTCGCGCGGAAGGTATTTTATCGAGCAGCCGAGATGAGAGATCAGGAGAAGACAGAAGTTAGCGCCAGAGCGCGTAGGGTATTCCGCCGTGTAGTCGGCGAAGGTTTTGTCCGTAGTGACAAAGCAGGAGAAGAAGAGGATGTCCATCTGAGGGGTGACGACTCGAGCTACAGGCAAGAGTGTGTGTCTACCGCTATCGAGCGAAGACACGTGGCAACAGCTGCGAGTGTGAAGCCGACGTGTTTCCGGCGAAGAAGTTTGAAGCTTGGAGAGCGGCCAAGTGAAGACGCGAGGTTTCCTCGAAGAGAAACTTCGGGGGCAGTCGAGGTTTCCTGGAAAGGAAACTTTGGAGAGTGGACAAGAGAAGACGCGAGGTTTCCTGGAAGAGAAACTTCGGGGGCAGCAGAACGACAACCACGCTGGACTTTAAGTGAGTGATTCTCGGAAGAGTATTATTCAGTCTTTTGTTCCAAGGACTTTGGACTCAATAAGTTTTCTAACTCTTTAGCCTTTAAGTGTCTTGGTTTTTCAATGCATGCGACTGCATTGTAGTGCGTATTGTTGTCTGTGTCCGTTGTTTCGAGTGTGGCTGATTGTACTGTGTAGTACATTGTTTGGTTGGTGACATATTGTACTCAACTATTGTGGAGTGTGCATACTTGTGTATTGTTTTGATCTGCCATTATTGAGAATATAATTTTGTTTTGTTTATCAACTTTCGGCTCTGACCTGTTCTTTGGGCCACAGCCGGCGTCCGCTGGCTCGCCAAAAAGGACCACTTCTAAATTGTCCACGCTTTCGTGGTGCGGTTCGGGGGGCCGATACTTCGACCCTTGGAATTAACCCGGCGATCGCCTCCCTATTTAACGGGACCTGGGACATCATATTTGGTATTTCGACTGTGTCCCAGGGCATTCAGCTTGCCTCACGCAACAGAGGCGCACGATGAAATTCTTTGTTAACATATTTAGGTAGTATGGGTCAGCTATACAAACTTTTGTTGAACCTTGAATGCACACTATAAAGGTCTCTAGCAGCGCACGTACCCGCCAAAGAGCAAGAAAACGCCTGATTTTTATTCATTATTTTTTATATTTTAACAATTCTCGCTTTATTTTTTCTCACGCTTCTCTTCTCTCGCCTTTTTTTCCACACTCACCATCCCCACGAAAAAGAGTAAGTCAGCAACTTGTATACGCCATGTGAATTCTCTGCCTTTCGATGAAGGGTTCACACTTTCTTTCGTAACTAACTGCTTTTGCGCTGGCTACGTATAAAATACTATAGGGTAAAATTTGCGAAATGATTTTACAGCAGATATGCTCAATACAGCGACAAACGAGCAAGAGCTAACATTTCTTTTTCTTTTCTTTCAAGGATGAGGTGAATGGGAGTAAATGTAGAAGTCTGCTACTTAACATTTAATTATCGATATTAGGGACGTGTTATAATTGAAGAATCAATTTTGTGTAGTAATGGAGGTAAATTCGCTCAGCCGAAAGCAAGATAACATGGTCAAGGGGGGGGGGGGGGGAGAATGTGGTCTTTTACGAGCGAAATGGCTTATTTTGACAGCCTGGGTACACGAGTTCCGGTTTTTCGGACCGACCGAAAAGCGGCCAGGATAGAACCAGCGATCTAGCTCAGCAGCGCAGGGTACTAAGCTGCGCACGGGCACTAAGCTACCGGAACGAGTAGCTATACCGCTTTCTAGACACCGAAAATGGCGTATAAAGTTGATACGTATTCTTTTTTTATCGACTCCAGCTGCTGTACCACTAAGTGGAATGAATCGCGTATAACATTTCGGTGTCGGATGTGGAGTAAATGACACTAATACACGATATGCTATAGCGATTGGACTTCGTCATGGCGTTTACGTGCTTATAAAAATTCTTGTGCACATCTAAAATCAGAGCAGTCGTACAGGCCCAGTTTTCATAACTGAATCCCCCCCCCCCCCTCTTAGGTCTCCTATGAGAGCACCAAGTACCCGCGAACTAAGCCCGAAGAACAATGCCCCTTTCTTTATTTCTTTTAGTCGAGAGAGAAAGTAAGCAAATAAACACTCCATGTCGCTGGTTGTCACTGCAATGAACCTCTAATCAAACACCTTGAACACGCACACACGTCACATTAGACACTGATAGACTGTGGTACGAGCTACAGGATGCTCTTCTTTCCCACACATGCACAAGTAGCTGGGACGAGCCGTTCATTTGTGGAAAGAAACCTTCCTGCGGTTTCAACCTAAACAGGCATAGGCCAATCTCATCTCACGGAGGTGCATGCGTGATTGTGATTGGGACGAGGTCGTGGGTACCATTTTTGGTGAAATTAGGCTTGCACCTTTAGTATAAACACTGTCATGTATTGACCTTGGAACGAGAGCTTCTCGAGGGGGCCATTACTCGCGTTTTATTGTTGTTAGCGCGCATTTGAGGTTGAGAACCAGCGCTTGCTTGCTTGCTTTTCTTTCTTTCTTTCTTTCTTTCTTTCTTTCTTTCTTTCTTTCTTTCCTTCCTTCTTTCTTTCTTTCTTTCTTTCTTTCTTTGTGTTCACTTTATTCTATATGATGCACAAAAAATATGCTCTGACAACTAAAAGTGTCTGTATACGGTCAACACTCCGCGACACTCTTACCCGGTGCGCAGGAACTCCCTAAACTTTGTTTCACGCAAAGGACTTTCCTGCAGCGGTCGACAAAGATCACGGCGTTCATTTGAGACGCAGAACGGCGGACACCTTTGTCCTAAACCGCCTACCGGTAACGCGGTTCACACGCGATGTCGACAGCGGAAGGCATTACAGATGCAATTCAAAAAGAAAGCGCGACTCGAGAGAATGTGGTGTTGCAGAGATATTTCGCATCACGTCGGACAACCCCGTGCTATAGCGTATAATTAACCCCGAGTGAAACCCCACACACGCGTACCGCGGGGTCCGGAGCAGCCACTACACCCGCTGGCTGGTTAGCGTCCCCTCCCGTACGTGAAAAAGCCCAGAGCTTGCAACACGGACGCCAGAGGCTAGAGCTGCTACACGCTTGCCTCATATAGCGAGACGCATGCCACGTGCAGCCATTCATTTCTTTGTTTAGTTTCTTTGAGAGAGGCTGAATGAAATGCTATAGTTTGGTTAGTTGATTTTAATGTGTACGCATTCGAGAGCACCAAGAACCCGCCCAGGAAGCAGAGAGCACAATGCACAATCGCATGCCGGTTTTTATTGTACAACCTATATAGAAGAAGTCTATAAAGCACTTGCGCCTCCCTTAAGAAAGGTGGCGGTATTTATCAAATTTGAGATGGCTTGTCACCACGTTCGCGACTTATAAACCTTTTCAATGGGGAGGAGGGACACCTACTTTTTGGACTGCTCAAGGGGGTTTGTACAAAGGCTGACGGACGCTGACGGCGCTGCCCCGGTATAGTGTATTTTCGGGGGTTCACTCATAAAACACAAGATATCCAGGAAGCCTTCGCTGAAAATATGTCTAGAGTAAATGCAGGTAGTAACTGCCATTGTAGTAACTTTACTACTGTGGCATACTCGCTGCAATTACCATATTTGGAAGTAGTAATGCCGAGTTGGTAACTTTACCACCGTGATTGTCACTGCCTTGTTAGTACGGCAACTGAGAGTAATGCATTCTACAGTTACGCAGCAACAGGTTTTCGCTTACTTTGTCTATATTTCCCGTTTACTTTTTCACACCAAGTTGAATGAATTTTTAATCCATAAGCTCAAGTAAAAAACGCCAGGCCTGCGCGGAAGGAGCAACACAGTGAAAGCTAGAACAACACAGTGAAAGCTGTAGTGAAAGCTAGAAGAGCGGCCTTTCGGAGCCTTTTATAAACACTCATTGGGTAACTGCTACAAGCACACTTGTTTGATGCCCACTACGGCATTAATTAATTTAAAAAATAGGGTAGTAGGCTGGCATTCACTACGCTATTTTTCATCATTCTTCTCAGAAGCACGCTATGCAGTCAACTATTGCGAGAAATTTCGTGCCATTCGTCCATGCACTGGCCGACGGCGATGAGGAATTATGCCTGAAGTGGGTATGCGCCATAGTTATTAGCTGAACAAAAACAAGCTTGTGTAATGGGTTGGAGCCTTGGACGACCCACTCGTTACGCTATTCGCATTGTGCGACGACTGCATGTTCTTTCGATGTTTTAGAACGCTTTATAAGTATTGATTGATTGATTTGTGGGGTTTAACGTCCCAAAACCACCATTTGATTATGAGAGACGCCGTAGTGGAGGGCTCCGGAAATTTTGACCACCTGGGGTTCTTTAACGTGCACCCAAATCTGAGTACACGGGCCTACAACATTTCCGCCTCCATCGGAAATGCAGCCGCCGCAGCCGGGAATCGAACCCGCAACCTGCGGGTCAGCAGCCGAGTACCTTAGCCACTAGACCACCGCGGCGGGGCCGCTTTATAAGTAGTATTACCGCAATTGCTTTCCCGACACAAGGCACGTTTGCCAAGAAGTTTCAAGCTCTGGGGTGGTTCAGTGGTACAATACTGGGCTGGCATCCAGCGGACCCGGGTTCGTGCCCCACTGTGTCATTAGGACTAAGTTTTTTTGAAGATGTGGTTAACGGACACCGGCGGCGGCGGCGGACAACTACGGCGCTGCGCGAGATCCGAGTTGTGATCTCATAACAGCTTTCGCTGTAAAAAAAAAGTGAGATGGCGCGGTAGGATCATTTATGGGGTTTAGCGTCTCACAGCGACTCAAGCTATGAGAGACGCCGTATAGTGTAAACGGCTTTGGCTTGTTATAACAGTTAGTAGAGCCGCTTATTGCTTTATGCGACTCCACCATGACATCTGCAGGGAACAATGTGTACAAATATAGGCATAGATGAATCACGAACGAGAGGACACGTATGCACGTATACACATGATATAAGTGACCCTATACGCGACATACACTCGAATAGCAACTTAAAGGCTAGACATCGCCGTATACTTTGGGGTATCACACACACACATTGTATCAGCAAGCTTCAATGAACGTAGACATATAATCAACCTATTGGACCCAGATTCCTACACCTCACTACGGGCATTTATGTGCGCCATGACGAAGCGCAAAACAGTAATTCACACACAATCAATAAAATTATAGTTTGCGCGAAATTTTCCATAACATTATCACAACTAGAGCAGAACATACTATTCGGCCAGTAAACGTAGTAACATTTACTAAGTACTAGTGACATGGGGGAGTAAACGCTGCAGTTCTAACTTCTTACTACCATTTCTTTTTCAAAGAGTTTACCCTACCGGGGATAATCAGGTCCTAAAGAGCCAAATGGTGTTATCACAGCCCTCAGTTGAACACATGATTTGCACTACAGGCCTTGTTGCTGGCTAGCGCTGCAACAAGGCCCAGGCATTGTTATACGATATTCATTTAGCAACAGGCAGTTTCGCGTGCGGCTTCGACACATAGCCTAGAAAGTGAACGAAGAGATTTCGAAGTGCATGCAAAACTCTCATCTGTCCACGTAAAGCACTCGGGGCAAGTGCCTTGTCTGTGAATGTACTATTGTTTGTCGGTACTA
Organism: Rhipicephalus microplus; assembly: GCF_043290135.1. NCBI lineage: Eukaryota > Metazoa > Arthropoda > Arachnida > Ixodida > Ixodidae > Rhipicephalus > Rhipicephalus microplus. The sequence goes on from NC_134710.1 coordinate 215,032,993, forward strand.
TTAGACTGTGTCATCAAAAAACGAGGTTAAAAGCGCCCACTCCAAATTTAAGGAGAACAAGAATTGTGCCATCATATACGCGGACATATTGGCGCTGTTACCTCAAGTGTTCAAGAAATCTGCTTTGAATGCTTTTTTTTTTGCGTTTTTTTTTCCCACTTCACCCCCTATTTTGGCACACACGCTGCTAAAAATGCCTCGAACAACTTATACGAAAGTCGTTCACGAGCGAAAGGATAGTACACAAAAATTGGCAACGACGACAGCGCACAATGTGGCAGCCAATCACACACAAAAAAAAGGATAGTTGGCCAGAAATCCGGCAACACTTAAGCGAACACTTACGCAAGCGCGTCTCCTCAATGCAAGGCACTTAGGCGCCTGTCATACATCGTGTACTGTAGTAATCAGCGTCATAATGAAAACGACGCTGCAGTTAAAATAGATTGTGAAAGAGTCATACATACTTATACGCGTGAAGTTTTGTAAATGCGAACCCTGGATAAAAACTCGTCCAAAAATATCCTTCGTAGGAGCCCTTCGCCATTTGGAGGTCGGCCTCATAATAATGCATGCTTACGCTGCCAAGAATGGCTGGCGCCTTGTCTTTCGAACTGTCAGCAGCGTTTATACGAACAACTATATACAAGTAAGGGGCTTTAAGCTCGTTTTCAAATCCTAGTTGTCAAGCAAATGCGAAAAAAATTGGTAAAACCCACCACAAGGTAATTTTCAAAAACTATTATGTAATTATCAAAAGCCCCTCACCTTACTTCAGATATCTTAGAGTATTCGGCCCCTCATTCATACGGCCCAATCGGTAGCTCAAGCACTGATGTCAGAAAAGAAAGCTGCCTATTCCCCTCCATAAGAGACACTTTTCAGCGCAGGATTGGGAGACCGTGACAGGGCATGCATGGAGATGAAGCGTATAACGTGAAGTGAACCTGACGTACCTGTGTTTATACCCAAATATGTGTCAGTCTCCTTGGGTCGTTATGTGCCCCTGTAAACAGGAAGAGAAGGGGACCGCTTCGAATAGTTTTGACGAAGTGTTCAATCGCAGCAGCCACTAAACAGCCGGGAAGCTCTCTTCATCGCACAGCCAGGTAGACGGAAACCCCCGCATCGGCACGCGTGAAGCTTTGAGGTGGGCACTCGCGCAATCCCGCGGTATAGAACTGCAAGTGGAGGATTTCAGGCGCACAGTCACACAGTCGTCGTATTGTGGGCGGAGTTGCCCACGACAGGCACACCCAGACAAGTCGCGCTTTCTCTTTCCTGTATATAGCGTTGGGTTCTTCGTTTCGCGAAGCTCGACTCGCAATTTTCCGTTCGGTGGCTGACTCTCCCAGCAGCGATGCGACTAGGAGAGGGGAGTGGGCAATGCGGCATCTGAGAGGATAAGACGCCCACAACGCGCCGAGACAGTATGGAATAAGTGTTTAGAGCCCTCGTGTACGCACACAAGCACATGTGCTGTCGGCGTGCGCAGGAGGCCTGCCGAAAAGAAGAGAGAAAAATCGTGCGACGAGCGAGGAGACGAAGATTTGCAAGGTTCGCCAGTCACTTATATGCTTATACGAATAGCGTCACACGTGCCACCGCGGCTCCACTGTCGACCTTCGCACGTGTCGACATCCGCTATTCAAAGCAGGCCGATGGCCTCAGCAGTATACGAGCATAGGTCAGTCAAGGCCGCCACCTTTCACCGCGGCTACCACCCTTCGCCCAGCCAGCACGGCTCCAGCTTATAAAATATGATATTGCGCCACATGAATTCGCTCTATGTGCTGATAAGATACTGAGGCCCATGAAATTCGTCTTCAGGGGATACAGAAAGTGAGCCAGCTGCGCAACTAACTTTCGAATTCGCGACCAAGGACGGAGCTGTTTACATACGTGTCGCCCTCACTGCCCAGAATAGTTATAGCGAAAATTCGCAAGGTCTGAGAAGATCCTTCAAAGCGAATCGTGGTTTACTTGTGTGGTCGCCTCAAAAAAGAAAAAAAAAATTTTTTGAATGAATGCTAACCTTTTCCTTTCATAAAAATAAATTGGACTTCATATATGAAACGAGAGGGGTGACCGAAATTTTTTCCCTGTCCAGACATTTTCTTCCCGCCGAGCTATTAAGCACACAAAACACGATGATCACGCGGGCAAAAGACGTGGTTTTGTGAGCGGAAATTACCCCAATGTCGAAGATGCAGGCTCGTCGACACTGCCACGAATGTGAAGCCATATTTCTACGGCAGGGACCATCGTATATGGCCGACGCGTCGGTCCACTTTGCACGCCGCACACGGGGCAAAGCTATGGGGATATCCGACGAAGATCAGAACTGGGGCTCAAGAGCCTCAATTAATCGGTTTCCATACAGGTGTAAGCCAACCAAGGCGTGAGGGCGACGAAAAGTTTCCGAGTGAGTCGGTGCGGTAATACCTCTGATATCGGCTCTCTACAACATGTCTTCTGGGGTCACGGAAGAGAGCCATGCGAGAGGAATATAAAGTAGGCCAGTGACGGAGAGCGAGCGTGTACTCGAAGAAGCGACGCGCCCAGTGGGCCGCGAGGAGATTGACAGGTATGTATACATTCTCACGGTGCGCGGTGGAGCGGCCTCCCGCACGGCTCACTACCCGGTCGCGCCACACATCTTGCGGCGGCTACGATGCGGATTGAGCTGGCGACAGCTGAGACGCCGGTCTATTTTATGCTACGTGTTTTTAGCGATTTAATCGAAGCACTTCTCCACATTCGACGTCTACAATCCACGGCCCAATCAATATCGAGTGATCAGAGTCTTCGTCAGAAAGAATATTAGTTTTTATTACTGCGTATTGTTCTGTTCCTGTTTCACATTTGTAGCGTCTACAAGTGGCTGATTGTTAGTCTTTGTATAAAAAGTTGTTTTATTTGAGTCTGAGTAGTGCATACATCTTTTCTGTGTACCAGACTGTATGTCAGAGCAAAAGCCTTCGTCACGCTATAATTTATAGCCTTTTTGCTTTTGCTTCGTTTTTTTTCTACGAACAGAAAAATGAAATAAACCTCAAACTGAAAAACTCAACTAAAAAAAGAAATTCTCCCTTTCGGTCATAATTTGGCAACGAATACGGGTACGTCAACGTCCTGAGTATAATGTTAAAATGACACCACGCTGACACCAATAGACGCTGACGCCATGACAAAATGCACGCGAGAAGTTGCACGAACAGGCAGTAATGCTAATTGTTCTGTGGACGTGTGACCAGTCTGTCAGCCTTTAGCTGTTTTTGGCGTAGGTAAATATAGTTGGATTACGGGCCGAAGCATCAGCGTCTGTGACAGCGTTGGTCGCACCGGGCGAACGGTTACAGGTTGACCTCACGCCACGCGCAAAGAGCGAGAACTGAGGCGAAGAGATACGGTCATCTGCATTCAGTTTTAGGTGACATGTAGCCATTATATATTTACCGAAAAAATGGCAATTTTTATTTAAATATTTTATGTGCTGGACGAGAAAAATATTGCGTCCTTTTCGCTGGCAGTTTACAACTTCACGTTTGTTCGCATGTGGCATGAGCGATAGCTAAGCCGAGAAAGCAATCAAACTCGTCAAATTCGACCGAAGCTGAACCAGTCGTTGTATCGGGGTAGGTGCACTATTAGAATACGTTACAATATATAGAACGTTCCATGGTGCGAGGACGACCGTACTGGGAACCAGCGCTTTTCTCCTTTCTGGAGTTAGCCAACGACGCGAAGTGTATGTACTCCATGGCTGGTTCTTGGATGAGTGGCGTTGTCCAACAATTTAGTAGCATGTTTTAGGTCGAACTGCGGACTTTTTCTCTTTTACAATGATATGAGCTAGTGAAAGGTCAACAGGAAGCCACTGTGCCTTCTTATTTGTTCTGAGAAATACGAAAAAAAAGAAACTCCGTCTGAATAGTATGCGGCCCACACCACCAAATGCGCAGCCAGTTGATTCATGGTACACATCGTTTGTGTTACGTGACAAGTTCTATATCAGCAAGTGCCGCAACATACCCGGGATGCCCAGTATTCCACCTGGCCAAATGACAATCGAGCATGGTTAGATTGACGACCAGACATAAGCGATGAAGTACAGCCCTGCCATTACAAAACATCTATATATACGTACCTCTCGTGTAGCCGCATGTGTTGTTTTCGCTTCATTTTATTATATTTTATCTCGATAGGTTTGGTAAAAACAATTAGCCTCGCAACACGGCTCAGCATGGTGATCAATGTAGTTGATATGGCTGTATCAGCACAGACGGAGAAGCCCCTCACTTCGCAGTGGTGTAACCGGCTTGACACATTTATTTGTGCTGCGCACCGGCCTTGTGCAACTCGAACAATCATTGAATTGGCGGGGGTGCTCACACCCCCTGTAAAGTTGTTTGCGCTGCGTGGCGCACATGTCTCGCCCTAAAGCCGAATTGCGGATTACGACCACCGGGCGGTAGGTGGCGTTGTGTTAGCGTTGATCCCAACTATCATCATCATCATGGTGTAGCGCCAGCGGTGACCCCTGGCGGAAGGCAAGTCTTGGTGGCGGGAGAGAGATGAGCGGGTCTCTTCTGCGCTTGGCGGTTGCCGCGAACCGTTGTCTCTAGCGTGGGTCCCCGGTGCGTGACACCGCGGGCTGCGACGCCGGGGGCCCGCATGGTAAGTCAAGCGTTGGCGACGCTGCCTTGGGTGTGTTAGTGTGTTTGTCATGTTGTGTGTTTGTCGTGTTATTGGGTAACGATGTACTAGCGTGGTAATTACAGTTGATGTATCAATTCGGCGGACCATATAGTCGTTATAAATTAGCTAAATGAAAGTGTATCGTGCTTTGGTCTGTACAAACAAATACACACTGACTAAGGGCAGAAATGAAAGAATCTGGACGCCGACAATTGCCAAATATGCGATAGCAGTCTTCTGGCGGTATGTTGCATGTAATCAAATGACTTCGAATTCAACGCGCAAGCAGGAATTGAATTGAAGCGGCGTTTTACGAACAGCGGCCGACAGCATGCTACAAAATTGTTCCTTTTCAGCCCCACCCATCGAAGCACGGCCGACCGTGGGGTCAGTTTAACTCTTTACCATCTCGTGGAGGTTTGGCCCACTTTTCTCGACGGACGATAGACGTCTCGACAGCTGCCGACCGACCTTGTACGCTCTCATTCATCAAAGTGACGTTTCTATGCCTCGTATCTCCGACAAGCCTGCGATTTTGTGCGCAGCGTGATGCGCGCGCGCACCCATACGGAACACACCTCGAGCTTTCCTTTATACACCTCCAAAGTGGGTGAAGCCGGCCCCTAATGTCATAAAAAATGCGTTATCGATGGTATATACACGATGGATTCTAGCACAGCACCAATACACTAATCATTAGGCTGCGACAGCACAAATGCTTCTCTCGTGCCAATTAACGCAGTTCTTTGAGAAAGCCTTGGAGGTGCGTGGCGCGCCTGTTTTTCGCACTGTTCGCTCGCGAATATATAACTCTGTCAAGCACTGTGCCCACACCACGCGGCTTAGGAAAGAGACCGTGGTTTTCATCAAAAGAGCATCTGCAAAGTCAGTGCAGTTCACCTATAATGTCTTCAGAATAAAAAGGAAATCTTATTAGTTGATGCTGTCAAGCATAAACTATTTATTATAAAGGGGGGCCAAGTGACAGGGGGGGGGGGGCGTGCCCTCCACCCCTAATCAACCAGGGGGGTGCCAACTTTGCCCCATGTGCACCTTTACACAATAGGACCTATTCATCCTTGTTTAATACGAATGCACTGCTTGTCTCGATTAAGCCCGATTGGCATCAAGTTTCTCAACAATGATGATTCCTTTTGCAGATTTCCTAAAGAAGCCAATCAGGATCAGGCCCGATCCCGCCCAGAAGCGACTGCGTGACGTCGGTATAAAGTGCCGAGTTTTGGCCATGCAGGTCTTTGACGATAGTGGTGACTGAGGGCCCCTCTGTTGTTGCGCATCGCTTCGTATATTTACCCTTTGAAAGCCGGGAACCAAAGCCAGGCCATTCTGGAAAGCACACCACCGCTTAACTTCAATTTTCGCATCCATTGCGAGGCTTGTTCTCTTTCGTACGAGATGAACTTGCAGAACCCTGGGCACGCCTGTGCAGCCAGGCACAATGTGAATAACACGGTTATTCGGGCCTATAACGTATTGTAAGTTTTACCCGAACACTTCTTTGATACACGGCAGTATAAATTCCGCGCAACCAGAACAAACCCGACAAAAACAAGTTCCGTTCTATAAACGTTGGTTGCAGCTATATATACATTCATTGTTCGGCGGTTTCTGATCACTGTGAAGCCTCCGCCTTGACCCGAATGTTCGTCTCCGTTCGGGTTGTCACGACATAGTTACACTTCTCGCAATGTGAAAGGTGCAGCGAAATTTGTCACGTACAATGAAGATTCAACTTGTGCGCCACACGCGCAGTCATGAAGGAGAAAAGGGGTGTGCTACACCCCCCCCTTTCCCGACGACATTTTATGGCTATGCGACTGCTGTGCGCCTAACACGTACAGTATAAAGCCGTGCCATCCGTTGCCACCGAGAAAACTGCTCGAAGAAAAGTGTTTCGTTAAAAAGCGGCTGTCCCAGGAAAGACGGATAACAAGAACTAACAAGCGACTTCGGTTGCGTTTTACATAAGTTCCCTCGCTTCATCAGCCGTGTCGTCGACATGCTAAATAAGCAAGAAAACGCAACCACGTTATGAAAACATTTTTTTTCTCGTTGAAAGAGTATATGAAGAACGAAATAAATAGAATTAACACGTCGAGGCTATCTTTTACTTCGCAATAAATGTCTTTCTTTTACTTTTGCACGTGGCGAGTTCACCACGCACGTATAACGTTCTCGTAGGTGCATGCTAAACCCATTTTTTCAGTTGACGCTGCTGCAACATTTTTTTCCTCCTGGGTGAAGGCGACGCACCCAGCGGTGACCATGACGTACCTTGATCTAGAGGACGGCGCTATGATTAGGCACCGCAATTAAGTCAGATTGCGAGACTCAAGGAAAGATCGGCGCTAGAAAACCGCGCTTATGCCGACAGATAATTCAGTGCACGTTGAGGAACGTCGGGCTACGTTTAGTTAAGTCACCTGAACATTACTTGCCCTGTAAGGACCAATGTGTTGCGTGAGGCCACGAGAGAGAGAGAAGCGTTTAACGAATTCAGGAGACGTTTGCCTGGCAAGTATAGGCCTTATCGCGTTACTTCATTCACATGGGCATTATGAAATGAAATGCACAGTACACCCGTCACAAGATATGCGACGACAACAAACTAGCCAAGGACACGGTAACTGCAATTACGTAGTCGCCTATATATCAAGAAGCGACGAGCAGAACAAAGCGGCAATGTCAGAGAGAAAGCACAGCCGCTGCGACAACTGCTACGCAGCAGATAGTTTCAGTGAGTGATGATGATATCAGGGTGATTTCACGTAAGATCGAACAAAGCATGGCCAATCAACATCTTAAATTTGTTTCAAAGTTTTATGTAATGTTGACTCATAACTGAAAAAAAGAGATCCGCCATTGGTCTTGCAGGAAAAAAAATTCGAAGCGCCCAAATCATCAATGACGAAGTCATGGAGGGCGACAATTATCTGCCCTGCTCTTTTTGCCGACTTTGGCGAAGAATTGCTCAAAATGTGTTACAGCTATGCACTTCAATTTTGTTTAAATAGATATATGCGTATTTGAGCTTACATTCAGGTATTTTTAGCTTGTCTGAGTAGTGCAGATGTTTTTATGAGAAATCTGAACGTCAACCTAGAAAACGTTTTTTTCCCTATTTTGCAGACCTCTATTTCAAAAAGGATTTACGAGAAAGCGCTCAAAATTGCGCACTATTTTTTTCAGTATGCTTATTTATAAAAGTGCCAAATCTTATAATAATAACGCTCTTCGATAAAGAGCTACCATCGCACTAACCTCAAGAAAACAGCGTGAAAGTTCTGGCGACAACTAAGAAAAAAAAAACATTTTTTGATAATTCCTAAAGTTTCTCCACTTACTCGGTTGCACATAAACTTTCACAATGAATAAAACCATGTCGCATATTATGGTTTGACTTGCAGTTACGGCCCGTCAAATAATGCCCTTGCGCAAGGATAGGCAATCATACATAGGACTTCCTGTCCGCTAAGTATAGAATGCAGGCCTGTACTTCAGTTTCTTAAAGGGCAAGCAACACTAAAATAGCTGTCGCCTGTACTGAGGACGCCAATTTCGAAATGATTTTGTCACGACAGCAGCCATGAGCGCTGCATTAACGAGCATGCCAGCGCACACCGTCCGGCGTGCTCCGGAGCAAAGAGGGCTCGTATTCGTGGGCTCAGAGGGATAGATTGCGATACACTCGGGACTAACTTCCACGCATGTGCACTAGAGCATCGTGCGCAGCGTCCCCCTTCAGGTGGGGGGGGGGCAACTTTCGTCACGGCGCTCCCCTCCCTATTATATCAATGCATGGGCCGACTTTGCGCCACCCCCTTAGGTGATCGGAGGGAAAGGGGCGCCCCCCCCCCCCCTGCTTCCTCGTGCACACGCCTGTGAGCGTCGCTATTTTATCCGCCCTTTACTCTAATCGCAGACACACGCTGTTAACACGGCATATCAGAAGTGCAGACGTAGCAGACATTGTTTGCGCTTTTTGTGTGTTCAAAACAAACGCAAACAAAAAGCACGTCTACAATACAAACTTGTATATTAAAAAAAAGCGTCCCGAGGTGACTGATGTAACTTGGGCACGGCAGGATTCCAACTCACGTGCTTGGCGCGTAAACAGAGGCGATCAGGCAAGGTCACAGACTCGCTGTCTGTAGCTCAAGTTCCCCGACCGCATTCGGCACCTGCGCAAGAAACACTTCAAGGCGTCCACGTGTAAGCTGAAATTCGACCGCGTTCCTTCGGTGGGAAGCGCCATGAAAACTCTTTTTCAGGAGGCTGCGAGTGTTCGCTTCCCGCACGTGGGTGACAGCCGCTTTTGCTAAAGAGACCGCGCAGCGCAAATTGATCTCAGTGAAAACCACAAAGGTGGCACTCCACAAGCCTCCACTGTTTGAGCTCCACTGTTTGAGGCCAGGACGGGAGTATTGCGAACAAAGACATATCGGGCCAAATACGATGGGGTAGACACGGTATGCAGCATGCGTGTGGAGAGGAAGAAGAAACTGCCGAACACTTCATAATGTTCTGTAAAGGGCTTCACCCTGTAGTTCAGGTTGATGGCGCAGAGTTTTTCAAAGCACTGGGGTTTAGGGACAGTGAGGGCAAAGTATACTTTAAGCAGGTAGAATTAACTAGAAGGAGGTTATCTGATTGGTGGCTAAAATCAAGGCACGAGTGAAAATTGAACCCTTCGCTGCAAAGTATACGAATCCTCAACCTCACTATTTAAGGGGAAAAAAATAAATCTAGTTTTTGGTTCATTAAGTATTACGGCTTGGTGGCGCTAGCCACCGCCCGATCTAAAGGGTACAGCCATATCCATCCATCCATCCATCCATCCATCCATCCATCCATCCATCCATCCATCCATCCATCCATCCATCCATCCATCCATCCATCCATCCATCCATCCATCCATCCATCCATCCATCCATCCATCCATCCATCCATCCATCCATCCATCCATCCATCCATCCATCCATCCATCCATCCATCCATCCATCCATCCATCCATCCATCCATCCATCCATCCATCCATCCATCCATCCATCCATCCATCCATCCATCCATCCATCCATCCATCCATCCATCCATCCATCCATCCATCCATCCATCCATCCATCCATCCATCCATCCATCCATCCATCCATCCATCCATCCATCCATCCATCCATCCATCCATCCATCCATCCATCCATCCATCCATCCATCCATCCATCCATCCATCCATCCATCCATCCATCCATCCATCCATCCATCCATCCATCCATCCATCCATCCATCCATCCATCCATCCATCCATCCATCCATCCATCCATCCATCCATCCATCCATCCATCCATCCATCCATCCATCCATCCATCCATCCATCCATCCATCCATCCATCCATCCATCCATCCATCCATCCATCCATCCATCCATCCATCCATCCATCCATCCATCCATCCATCCATCCATCCATCCATCCATCCATCCATCCATCCATCCATCCATCCATCCATCCATCCATCCATCCATCCATCCATCCATCCATCCATCCATCCATCCATCCATCCATCCATCCATCCATCCATCCATCCATCCATCCATCCATCCATCCATCCATCCATCCATCCATCCATCCATCCATCCATCCATCCATCCATCCATCCATCCATCCATCCATCCATCCATCCATCCATCCATCCATCCATCCATCCATCCATCCATCCATCCATCCATCCATCCATCCATCCATCCATCCATCCATCCATCCATCCATCCATCCATCCATCCATCCATCCATCCATCCATCCATCCATCCATCCATCCATCCATCCATCCATCCATCCATCCATCCATCCATCCATCCATCCATCCATCCATCCATCCATCCATCCATCCATCCATCCATCCATCCATCCATCCATCCATCCATCCATCCATCCATCCATCCATCCATCCATCCATCCATCCATCCATCCATCCATCCATCCATCCATCCATCCATCCATCCATCCATCCATCCATCCATCCATCCATCCATCCATCCATCCATCCATCCATCCATCCATCCATCCATCCATCCATCCATCCATCCATCCATCCATCCATCCATCCATCCATCCATCCATCCATCCATCCATCCATCCATCCATCCATCCATCCATCCATCCATCCATCCATCCATCCATCCATCCATCCATCCATCCATCCATCCATCCATCCATCCATCCATCCATCCATCCATCCATCCATCCATCCATCCATCCATCCATCCATCCATCCATCCATCCATCCATCCATCCATCCATCCATCCATCCATCCATCCATCCATCCATCCATCCATCCATCCATCCATCCATCCATCCATCCATCCATCCATCCATCCATCCATCCATCCATCCATCCATCCATCCATCCATCCATCCATCCATCCATCCATCCATCCATCCATCCATCCATCCATCCATCCATCCATCCATCCATCCATCCATCCATCCATCCATCCATCCATCCATCCATCCATCCATCCATCCATCCATCCAAAGAGGAAAAAAGGCAAAACTATGAACAACCGGATGCGCCTAGCCATCTCAGATGACGGCAGCAGGCGACTTGTATACTGGCCACACGCACAGTCCGCTGCTCGCACATCATTTCACTCCGATAACCGATAGTGCTCGCGCTTTGTTCTGCTCCTGTGCGTTTCATGGCGGAAAATTATAGCTTCTAGCAAAATTATTGTTCAGACTACTACTCGAAACACACGAAGCTCATTTGAAAGAAGCGAAATTTTCAGAGTAACCGACGTTATGCATCACACGTCGATGCCACAGTGCCTCAAGGAACCCCACGCGTACAACACTGATTTCTAATCATTCACGATCGTGTTTGTCCCTGCTGATTTGCAGCAGCAAGACATATTGACTCTATAAAATATCATGTCAAATCGAAAAGCCGTACGCGATCACAAATTTCATATAATCTTCAGACCCACATGTTGCACTCAGTCTTGCGCAAGGGCTTTATTCGATGGGCCCTCCACACCGGAACACGCCAGACATGTGCGCACTTGCTTGCTCGGTAATCCAGCAGTCATGGCCGCTGTCGTGACCAAATCATTTGGAAGTTGACGTTCCCACTGCAGCCTACAGCTATTTTGGTGCTGCCTGCCTTTTAAGAAACTGAAGTATAGGCCTGCATTCCATACTTAGCAGACAGGAAGTCCCATGTACAATTGCCTATCCTTGCGTAAGGGCATTATTTGACCGGCCGTAACAGCTAGTCAAACCATGTTTATGCAACATGGTTTTATTCACTGTGGAAGTTTATGTACAACCGAATAAGTGGAGAAAGTTAAAAATTATCAAAAATGTTTTTCAATCGCCATCAGAAGTTTCCCTTGCATGCTGTTTTCTTGAAGTTAGCGCGATTGTATCTATTCATTGAAAAGCATTATTATTATAAGATTTGACACTTTCGTAAGTAAGCATACCAAGAAAATAACGCGCAGTTTTCACCGCTCTGTCGTAACGCCTGCAAAATAAAAAAAAAGTTTTCTGGGTCGAATTTGAGATTTTTTTAGAAGCGAAAACTACCTGAATGTAAGCGCGAATACGCATATATTTATTTAAACGTTTAAGTTTGAAGTACGTAGCTATAGGATATTTTGAGTATTGATCGCCAAAATCAGAAAAAAAAACAGCAGGGCAGGTAAGCGTCACCCTCCACCTGTTCGTCATTATTAATTTACTGTGCTTCGAATCTTTTTTGTGGGAAAGTCAATTACGGATCACTTTTTTCCACAATTGAGGAAATATTACATAAAATTTGGAAAAACAATAAAGAGGTCGACCGACGATGCTTTGTTCGATCTTACGTGGAATCACCCTGCATCCCTATCTGCATACATCTTGCAGCTATCATGTATTTATAACTGAGCTGCTCTTCCTCTTAATTCACTTTAGCGGCCATAAATATTTCGTTACAGCCATGGTGTGGAATGGGGGAGGTCTTGCGGCGGTCTCTCCAGCAAATTTCGCAAGCGTGCGCAGAAATTCACGAGTCGACGAGGCTTCATGTGGTGGAGATTGCTCAGGAATAATGAGAGAGCAAGTAAAGCAAGGTACGGCGGGCGACCAAAGTAGCTGAGAAGGCGGCGTGATTTGTGGCTGGGTACACACTCAGAGCGCGGCGACGAAGGAGCTCACGAACTCACTTGCGAAGCCACGGTGTCGAGGTCCCGTGTCGATTATATATGTTCGCTGGTCAGGGAAGTGCATCCTGAATGCCGCAGCAGAACTCTCGTCACTGCCACGCCCCACAGGCAAGTGGATGGAGCGGTCTTCCGCAGCGCGTTCCCGATTGTGACGTGCACTGTTTAAGACAGCGAAGGGGGGCAGCCTCCGCGCGATGCTGCATGATGTCAGAAGCGGCAAGCAAAGCGCCCGCGGGATGGCGACACGGGAGGCAGCTGTAGATGGTAACATGTACTGGCACACATTCCCTCTGGGCACATCATGTCACAGTGGGGCGGAAAGAAAGAGCAGCGACTCATTGGAATCATAAGGCTAGATTTTGGTAACTGATCTTACTTCAGAAAACGTTTCGCGAGTGCGAGTCATACGTTACTGAAGACTTATATTAAGCGATTCCAGAGAGACAATGAGAAACATACAGAACCTATTAACAAAAGTCCCAGTTATTTCGATGGTATAGTCGCCATAAGCTTTCGAAAATGCTCGCACACATGTCCCATTCACAATTTTCGATTTCCTATCCTATGCCATCATTATTACATGATCATAAAAATCAAGTTTCTTCACTGTCTAGCGATTATGAAGTCATGATATCGAGCAGTCTCTATTCACAAAAAGTTTGCTTCATGAGTGGCTTTCCAGACTTGTCGTTACTGCGCCGGTCGTCTAGTGATTAAACCTATTGAAGACCTAAACAGCAGGCACCAAAACGCCAAGCGGTCAGTAAAAATAAAAACTTTGTTTCAATAACAATTTTCACAATAAAACCGAACTCCCAACGGTTTTCATTCGTGAAGTGCATCGCAAGAACCTTTGCAAACACGAGCCGTACCACGTAGAACATTTTCTGCATGGAAGTTTTTCTCTTCCCTTCTTGTGTCAATGTGTCGATAATAATATTATCTGGGGTATTACGTCCCGAAACCACTATAACGACACGTCACAGAGGAGGGCTCCAGGAATTTCTACCATCCGGTGTTCTTCAACGTGACATGACATCGCACAGTACAGGGGCGTCTCACCATATACCACCTCCTTCGAAATGCCACCGGCGCGGCAGGAATCGAACCCACGACCTGCGGGTCAGCAATCGAGCATTGTAACCTCTACGTCACCACGGTCTCGAAATTTGTTCAAGCCATTTTTTTTTAAGGCACCTGGTGTTCTTCACGGCCCGAGTCAATACGGAAACACACCGACAAAAACCAGAATAAATTTTGTAAGCTCACCCGCACGGCGGAAAAATAAAAATATTACTGATTTACCGGCTGTGGCTAAATGGAACTTCTGTTAAACCAACTTCATTCACCATTCACCCGAATACCTGCGGCTGTGACAGCACTGGCGAGCAACTGCGATCGCCTGCGCGCCCAAGTAGTGAACAGTGGGCAGAGGCATATATACACGCTAGGCAGAGCGAGCCAACGCCTCCTAACAAAGCAAAATATCCTGTAAGCCAGTGGTGGCAGCCAGTGTGGCGGACTTGCCACTCTGGAATAGGAATCAATTCGGAATCATTCTTCATTTTCGGGACCCAGGTAGGGAATTGGAATGATATTAAGCGCAGTTTGCACGGAATAGAATGGAAATAGCGCTACGACTTTTTCAGAGACTAGAACACATTTTGGGCGACGTGCTGTTTTTCAAACTTCGAACGTTGGTAAGTCAGACCATGAAATTTAACAATATTGCAGTGATTTAAATAGGGTTTTTATATTTTTCAAATAACCACACCTCTATCTCATGGTATTTGTCGTGAAGAACTACGGTGGCGGCATACCCACCTTAGACCGTGTGAGTTTTTCCCCCTCGGTGACACCTCAGCCACCTACTGTCTTCCCATCGTTCACTTTGTTTTTGCTTCTGCAAAAACCAGCACTTATCGCTGGAAAAGAGACAGAAAGACAAATAGTTTCCCTATTAGCTACAGAGGCCATCAAAGTCAAAATATCGGGTTTTGCCCCATATCTAATTGTACCCTAATAGACTTTTGAAAGCAATGGTTGAGCTCCATCGTGAGTGCTGATGTCACACAAAATCATAAGCTATACCCTTTAAACGTCAGTGTGCTAGTCGTGTCTACTAAGCCCACGGCGTGTACACAACCATTAACGCAAAACCGTCGATCTACCTCGTAACGTATTTCTACAATGAGTGGTATTTGCCAAATGTTTTCCCTCGGAGTTCAGGTTGAGAATTTACAAAATACAACAACAACAACAACAACAACGTTTTCAGGTTGCTCGCAAGTGCAGGTTCTTGTCTTCGATGGAGGCGAAAATGCTGTAAGCCCGTGTGCTCAGGTTTGGGTGCACGTTAAAGAACCGCAAGTGGTCGAAATTTACGGGCGCCCTACCCTACGGCGTCTTTCATATTAATGTGGTGGTTTTGGGGATGTTAAACCCTACATATCAATCAATCAATCAATCAATCAATCAATCAATCAATCGGCAGATTCTGGTCATTCGGGATGCCGGACATGTGATTAGCGAAGGTGATCGGTCATTGGCAGATAGCAGCTACGAACGAAACGTTTCATAAATTTAGATCAAGAAGCGGGAATTCCGGCGCTTTCCATGGCTCCGCCACGGTGGTTTAGTGGTTATGGCGCTCAACTGCTAAACCGAGGTTCGCGGGATCGAATCCTGGCTGCGCCGGCTGCATTTCCGATGGAGGCGAAAATGTTTGGGGCCATGCGTTTCGATTTGGGTGCACGTCAAAGAACCCCAGGCGGCCTAAATTTCCAGAGCCCTCCACTACGGTGTCTCTCGTCATCATATTGTGGTTTTGGGACTTTAAACCCTATATATTATTATTAAGGTGTTTTTTGTATTGCCAGAGTGCCCGTTTTCAAGGTCACCGTTACCACGCAAAAGTGGCGCCAGAAACCATTCCAGCGATAAAACTACAAGAGAGGCAATGAATGCGTGGAGGAAAGATGAAGTTTCATTTATTAGACCCGAATATATAGTTAGCGGAGCCGTACAGAAATGTCGTTGCAAAGAGTGAAAAGAGTGGCATGAGAATGAGGTTGAGTGACGTCTTGCCTGCATTACCGTTGTGCTATATAAACGATAACACGGCATATAACTCAAAACTAAGTCGGCAGCATTTGGTTTTCGCGATTCGTCATTATGGGTTTCAATTACTAGGATGATAGCCTATTTAGATATAATGCGGGACAAAACATTCTCTCAGCGGTCTCTCTCTTCTCATTCGGCATGCTTCTTGGCCTCTTTAAGTGCGTTTCCATTGCCATAGCACCTATATTTTTTTTTCACACAAATAAGAGCTACTAACACGGTTTCACTGGTGGCTGTCTCGATTCACGCCAGTAGCTAATGTTTGTTCAGTAAAGCACTCACTACCTTTGACTCTAGTGGACGTGTGCCGCGAGACAGCTAAAAATGTCACAATCGTTCAACACGGCCACTTCGCGAAGACACGCACGTGTTGTCTGTACGCGATCCCCGAACCCTTCCGGAGGTTAGCGCCAATGAATGCACGCCAGAGTGAAGGCATAAGGCTATCTGCGCTGTGGGTTAGTTACTTGAACATTTGTGCACCCTTCCGAGTGACAAATGAAATTGGGCGAAATATTAAAGCGAAGCAAGAAGAAATGCTCAGTGCAGGAAAAAGTACAATGCAACTGATCATTGCAGTCAGCAACAGCTCTCTTAATTATATAGCTAAGTCATGCCGTGTTCCACTGCAAATGCCGCAGGCACCAGTGTCAGCAGCCACTGCAACCATCAGGCGTTTTTGTCGACGTCAAGTATTCCCCGCTCCATAACACCATATTTAACAAACGCCTTGTCGCGTGAATATAAAAAGTGGCTGTACTTCTACAGCGAGCAACACCGTTTTTTTTCTTTGCGAAGGAAAATATCCGGATTATCTGATAATTTTGTAATACTCTTGGTCCTTACCATCTGTTTTAGACGCCACACAAATTTCTTAGTATCGCTCTGAAAGACTGGAGCCATACCGCTTCAGGTTTCGTTATCTGGCTACGCGATCACATTAATTTGAATGAAGCAGTAAAATGTGCAATTCGGTGTGTGTGTGTGTGTGTGTGTGTGTGTGTGTGTGTGTGTGTGTGTGTGTGTGTGTGTGTGTGTGTGTGTGTGTGTGTGTGTGTGTGTGAGTGCGAGTGCGCGTTTATTACGAAAGCCGCCTGGTGCTACTTGCGAACCCTGTCCAGAACCTACAAATCTTACACATGCGATGCCCGACCTTCGTTAAGCTTGATGTTCACGCACGCGGTACAGCAACGCGAGAGCGTGAAGCTTAAGGTGGACACCTCAATAATCTTCGCAGCCCTGAAAGAGTGAAGCATTCAGCAATTATGCCGCCACTGCGTTAAAAGCTTCTGACCCCTTCTCCCCACCCCCATATTTTTTTTTGTCATCCGCAGACATCGAAATAGGTATAACAAAAAAAGAACACGAAAACGGAGGAGACATAGCCATTTTCATGGAGAGGAGGATGGTTATTTCTGATCACGTTCGGGTGTGGCGAGACACTGGGATTCCTGCTTTTCTTTCGCTGACATTTTCGTTACTCGACGTCCTCCATCTTGGTCTAGCCGGACAGCCCGACAGTAGAGAGATTGCACACATGGCGCATAATCTGTGCCGAGGTTAAAGAGCTAGTAAGAAAAAAAAGTGGGGACGCTTAGCATCAAAGGAAACAGCATCGTTGCTCAAGAGATACACGCGGGAATATAGCTTGGTGCGGCTCGTGACGTCGGCGCAGCGGGCCATTTCACAATGGGCGTGCACCCCTAACGCGCTTTGCCAAGGCGACGCGCTTTGCATAAGGCTCCAGCTGTTAAAAGGATTAACCAGCAGTGTTAGCGGAGGGCGATAACGTGCACGACGGCTTTGCGAAACGAGAGCCTGCCACGTGAACTGGCTGAGACAAGAATCCAGACAGTCCGAAGTCGGTGACCAGAAGTCCTGTACTTGGAGGTCTCGGTCGAGGACTGAGCCGCGCTGGCTTGATGCAAAAGGGAATCCACTTTTCAGAAGTAGGAACAAAATCAAACGAGATCTGCTTGTTTGCTCCGCCTTAAAGTGAGATATGAACAGAAGCTGCATTGCGCAAGAATCCTGCGCGTCTCATTTTATTCATTACACATCACCTGCCACGTCGATCGCGGGCGCAACTTCGTGCGCGCCAACTGACGAAGAGAAAAATTAAGAAGTGAATAAGAAATGAGAGCCAACTTGTCTGCTGCGATGCATAAGGCCAACGACTATATAATCGTTTAATTTATATTATAAGAAAATATTTGCGGGTAAATGAGCATTAAGCAGCTGTAACGAAGGACAATGATAATTAATTAGCGCGTGAGTCAAACAGCGGCCTCGTTACAACGCCCAAGACAGTGCGGCGCAAGGTGGCGTCGCATAGATCCGCGCCCATTTCTGGGCCTAAACAACAAAGCACACTCTGTCCGCGCACGAGAACACGTGGAGAAACGCCCAGCATTGACTGTGAGGCCGATGCCGACAGAATCGCCACCATTAATGCAACGTATCCTCCGGTGTAAACAGAGCGCTGCGGCCGCCACACAAATGAAGCCAATCTTTCTGAACCGTCTGGCGCAGAAGGATGTATATCTCTATTTGTTCGGGATCAGATTTATTGACTTCGTGCTAAACCAGCGGCAGAGAGCGTTTGCGTGGGCGTCTGTGCCGTAGTGAGACGGAAACCACTATTTATAAACGCGGCATGATTTTGACGTCTGTGTGATTTCGTGCAACATTTAGGGAATGTAAACTGTAGGGCGCTCAATTTTTTTACAGATACCAGCGCAGAAATTGAGCAAAAATGTGTGTGTAAATATACTGCGCTTGCCATACCCTATAGTACGCGAGCAGTAGTACTCTAATGCAGCGTTGTTAATGCGGATAAAAGCATAACGTTTTACCCCATGCACATATCTACATGAATGTCACCATACGCAGAGAAGCATAGCTGTATACCTATATTTTTATACGCAAAGGGAAAACTCGAAACCCGATGAGAACAAACAAGACAAGCCCCAACTACGGGCTAACTGATAGCAACAAGGACAGTCTCCTGAAACAACATGCTGTCGTCCAAAAAAAGTTGTAGTTGCCGGTTCATGATAAGTGCGATTTAGATTCCTTATTGTTGGTTCTGCAGGCACTGGTTTGTATAGCTGAAGTATCAAAGTTTAAAATAAGCGGTCAAGCGTTCACCGATATGCGGCATCACGCATCCGCCTATACTCTTCCCTCTCTCGTTCATCTGTCTTTTTGGTTGAAACCAGCTTTTCACAACACCATATGCACACTCTTGAGAATGTGGTCTATTTCAACGTTGGGGTCGTGTCCATACAATTTCTATTAGTAACAACTCAGTCGTTCGGCTGGCGTAAACGCATATTTGATATCATGACGATCGCTATCAAGTTTGGTCGTCGCCCGTTCTTGATTGATTGATATGTGGGGTTTAACGTCCCAAAACCACTATATGATTATGAGAGACGCCGTAGTGGAGGGCTCCGGAAATTTCGACCACCTGGGGTTCTTTAACGTGCACCCAAATCTGAGCACACGGGCCTACAACATTTCCGCCTCCATCGGAAATGCAACCCCCGCAGCCGGATATCGATTCCGCGGCCTGCGGGTCAGCAGCCGAGTACCTTAGCAACTAGACCACGGCGGCGGGGCCATCACCAGTTCTTACGAAACCATCTAACGCACAAGCTGATTCGTGAATGCGGGCCCTGTTTCGAATCTCTCACGACGCGTACAAGATATAATATAGCTACACAGATAGGATTCCAAACGTGCTCGAACGCTCCACCATGTATCAAATTTCTTTCAAGGAGGCGTTTACTCGCATACGCTATCTTGCAGCTCTCGGCGAGGGCCAATTATTTGACCGAAATTAACTTCTTCTATCACCGTACTGGCCTGCGTCACGCTGTGCATGCCGACGAAAGAAAATTCCTGACGGATTCCAACCACGTTTTTACAAAAAACAAAACAAAAAAAAACTTGCAAGTGCCAGAAACACAGAACTCTTCAGCAGACTTTTTAAGTTCTTCAAACCTACGCGAAAACCTCAAGGCAGAGGAGCACCACACGGGGCTGCCGACCAGGCAGCAACGAATGTCCAACGAATCATGCACGAAAGTGTTCTTCGATAGGTCGGTGTTACGCCCCTCATGGCTGACAGCAAGGAACGGTGCCGTTCCGATGAGTATTTCCGCAGAAAACGCACACGTCTCTGTGTTTGGCATATACACAAAGAC
The DNA here is from genome assembly GCF_043290135.1 of Rhipicephalus microplus. Lineage (NCBI taxonomy): Eukaryota > Metazoa > Arthropoda > Arachnida > Ixodida > Ixodidae > Rhipicephalus > Rhipicephalus microplus. The sequence continues at coordinate 215,053,251 of NC_134710.1, forward strand.
CCAGGAAGAGACTTCATGGAGAACTTCCATAGTCCCAATACATTCATAGGATTTCGCTTATAGATTGGTGTCACATCTCCAAGGTCATGGATAATGTTAGAATGGTCAAACGTTTTATCCAATCGCTGACGATCGGACCCTTCAAAGTCTTTTCAAGTCGTTATCGTGTTCGACATACTTCAGCGAAAGCTTGACTGAGAGCATGTCATACGGCGTAGTGTAAGGCGTATTTTCCCGGCTCAGTATTTACGAATCTTCTCTTAGGAAAGTTCTGAAATATTATCACTGCCTTCATATTTAGTGGTGCGTGCGGTAATGCCTGCCAAACAAGACATGCTTTCAATTTAGGAATTCCGGTACAGGTGCTGCCATCTTACTGTTTCTCAAACGCAAACAAAACGTCGTCGACTGCTTGACGAAGATGAGATGTCATTAGAAGGAAAAGCCTAGGCCAGCTACAGACTAACACTCTTCCCTCTCCTCTCATTCTATCGCTCTTTCACGCCTTTTTTGTCACCTCAGCCTGCACCCTCTGCCTTGAACCTCATGGTTCTGCTATCCACATTATTTTTCACTGCCCGGCGGATCCTCACCCGCGGGCCCTAGAACGCCTCAAGACCTGGGAGGACTGGGAAACCCTGCTGCGTTGAGAGGACCCGGTTGAGCAGACAATGACTGGCGACCTTGCTGCCAGCGCCGGAGCCTGCGTGCTATAAACTATACCCTGTTTAAATAAAGTTTTTCTCCAAATACAACACTTCGGCCTTGATATAAGAAGGGTCGTCACGCTGGCATAACCTTACAGTAATAAAGAGAGAAGCCAATAAAATATGGTCACATCCATGGCTCTAAGTTACTTTAAAACCACCGCATGACCTTGAAACGACACTCTATCACTGCCCAAAGTCAAATTTAGGCGGCTGGTTAAGCCATTCATCTTGAAAATGCCTAATCGTCATTGCTGAGACCGCTCAGCTCCTCGTTTGGAGTGATAGCAGCTGGCCTACTCACACTCTCTCTCTCATTCTCTCTCTCTCTCTTTCGATTTTCATTTCTCCCGGAGTGCGTGATGTACGCAAAATATTAGCAGTTTATCTCAGTTAACTACAGCCACTCAGCCGCTCAGCGCCAAACAAGGTGGCGGGAGAAATGTATACTAGGACGAATATGAGTACCTTATACCTTCGCAGTTTAAAATGACGAAAGTACTGAATTAAAAGCTGCTGGGTGCAGAGAGACAGCTGCAGACTTTCTCTGTGTTTCAAGGCGAAAAATAAAATACAGAAATAAAAATCACAGCAGAAATTGGCTGATGTCAGTTGTCGTGGTCAATGCGAATAGCCCAACAAGCAACGAGGCGCCACTCCGTCTGCGCAACGAAAACACATTCAGCGTCGCAACGTGCTAGCTTGCCATAGCGAAATTCTGGTTGAGGTTTGCGTGTGCGAGTAGAAATAAGCTCGACATCGAGAAAGCCTGCCCAGGTTGGGCTGAAAAGGTTGAGGAATACTACCATGTGTAAGAACCTTCAATCCCTATCTCTTCGCTCGTTTCATTTCAATGTAATCAATAAAGGTATGACCTCAAGTACAAAAAAGAAACAAAATAAAAAAACCCGCCAACGTTCCGGAAACTACACGAAGCGTCTGAATGCGCTTGCTTCCCCGCTGCTCATGATGCATGAGCCTGTATGCAGCGGTCAAAGCATCCTGCCTCGTGAGTAAAGACTCGCTGATCGAACACCGACTTCGGAAAATTATTAATACTTTTCTCCACCAGGCGTACACGTGCACAACACTGAGGCGACTACTGTGAGCGTGTGAGAGACGTCCCAACGGAGGTTGGATCGTTCACTCATACGAACCCCTCCATGCTAGCTAAGAAATGCTGCTCCCGTTCGCGCTACACATAAGAAAAAGCTCCACGTGCAGTGTCGCATCTCTTGCTGAGCAGCGACATCTTTGTAGGACGATTCGACATGGTTATTTTGGTTATTTTCTTAGTTGTTTGATATATATATATATATATATATATATATATATATATATCCTTCGTCAGGAATCACATTCTGACGAAGGTCAGACTCTGGCCGAAACTGTCGAAATAAACGCTGCTTCCGTCGTCACCAGTTACCGTTCTCACGGATAAAGAAGAAGCCAGAGTCCAAAAACAAAGTTCTCCAGTGACTCGCACCCAAATAGTTTGACCTTGCGGCCAACTGGTAGAAGTCGCGCCAGGATAGGTGGATAAATGCATATGCAAAGTGCAGCGACATACAGGGTTAGTACAGTGCCGTCGGAAAATACCCACGACAGGAAAAGTATCCGCGATGCGATCACACGGAGGCTGCCCATTCGGACAGCTATAGGCGCCGCTGAGAGAACGGTCAGGACAGGCGAGTGGATGGGAAAGGAAAGATGAACAAGGTTCTCTCGAAGCGGAAGTTAGAGCCCCGCTGGGTACCCCGAGCCCCGCGCGGGGGGCACAGCGCTACAGTGATGGACGCCGCAGCGGCGGCAGCTGAGAACGCGCCGACCAGGGCGGCGGCGCCGTGACTGCCGGCGATAATCACGTAGGCGCAGAGTTGCGCGATGTGCTCCGCTATCTCTGTGAGATGCCCACGGCCATGCATCCAACGCTGATAGAGCGGCCGATAATGAGGCCCCCTTATTATTCCGAACGGGTCGACCTTGGTTGTGATGACGTCAATGAAACAGGCGGATGGAGGAAGATCAAGGACAAGCTTTTGCCGTTTAGTCGGCGCGCACCTTCGCTCGCGCTCCGTGTATTTTCTCGTACCCCAACCGAAGCCGTTTATTCGCGTCTATACTCCGGCAGCAGCATCGTGGTGCGCCGTTTCGACACAATATGGCGCCAAATACCGTGAAAATTCAGTTCCTGCAAAGGGCGACCACGGGCCGCTCGGAACCCGTGGCGTCGAGCCTTGTTCGGCGGCAAAGGCCACTCGGTGCCGCGCGATCTCTGCACTCGCTCTTTGCCAATGAGGCTCGCACACGCGCCACGGAATACTATTGGACAACGTTGAAGTCTGAAAACAATGAAATAGGTCCAAGCAAGAGGACGAATAGGGATGCGGGCCAGTTGGTCTAAGTGCACGGTGTAAACACTGTAGCGCAACGCTCTGAAGTTCGTAAGAAAAAGAAGAAGAAGAAAAACATTTGCGAAACAATGACTAAAGAGAGAGAATCACGAACCTCGCATCAAGAACGCACAAAGATAGTACACGCACAGTGATAGGGCTATCAAGCTCTGTATCCGAGAAACTATTGTCACATCGGCAATTTACACAGTTTTACGCAGTTTTCATGCGTGGGCCATCGCCAACAATTTTTCCCGATGCGCAACTGCGAGCAACACGACTGCGAGTCCGTGTCACACATTTGCTGCGATAAAAAAGAAACAAGCTTTGTTCAGCTTGGGCCTAATTACACCAACCACCACATTCCCGCAGTCTTCTGTCGTAAGTATACCACATTCGAGGGTTTTTTTTTTTTTTTCGAAGATAAACGCCTGCTTGACTCTAACGGATAGAAAACGCCCGCACCTGTCTACGGAGAAGGAGAGAGAGAAAATAAACGTCTTTATTTGAAGATACAGCTAAGGAGAGGCGTAGTCCAGGATGTCTTAATCTCAGGCCGCATCGTGAAACCATCGAGACAAGGGTGAGCAGGCCAGGGCTCTCTCCCAGCTCGTTTGTTTGTGCGGTTAGGGTGGAAGGAGGATTGGTGGGGATTTTCCCAACTACCGAATCTCTCACATGTCACATCCGCGCGCCACAAAATCGAGTTTTCCGCTGATATCCGTCGAATGTTAAGTACGTTTGTAGCAGCGCAGCGATGACAGGTACAGCGTAATAATAAACGTTACAGTTGGCTGAAACAGGGCTCGTCTATTTAGTTCATCCTCTTAGGTGCCTGGGAACAACGTGGGGCGCGATGACCAAGTTTACGAAATGCAGCCGCGTTTGTTTTAGTGTACCGTATGAAAAAAGCAAATGAACACCTTATGAGCCTGAATTCTCAACAGCAGAAACTACAGAAATAAATTAGGAGCAATCTCTTGCTCATTTACAGACTTGGACATTGAAAAAATATGGATAATGAAGTATACAATTAAATGTATTAAAAGACGAGGCAATAAATAACCTTCCCAGAGTACTCGGTCAAGGACAATAAGTTTTATTTCATACTCGACGTATCCTTTACACAAAATACGTGTTTGATAATTGAACCATGTCTGAGCCCCCTTTTCCTTCTGAGACGTAGATAACCAAAATTAGTTACCATTGCGTTATATCACATAATGAACTAACGTTGACTCCTTAACTTCTCGAGGATAATCTACACATAAGCTCTTTTACGAGGACTATTCTTGGTAGAGACCCAATCGTAACTTGTCTGAAGGCTGAGCTGCGGTGTCACACTCGCGAAGAGCTGACCGCACGAATCGTGCACGCAATTTTCTGAAGCAGCGCCCGAGCCAACACGCTGTAGGTAGCGGTTTCGTCCACGCTCACTGCAACCCGGACGCACTTGCTTGAACAGCCGGCTTGGACGAAATTACAGCCGCCCAGAAACTGACGAGCGTGAAGCATCGTAGCACGCTAACCCGACTCCGCATTGTTGTTTAGCTTTCTTACGATGGTATACACAGCCAGAGAGCACTAAAAAAAGCGTGAAGGCGTCTTTTGCACGTTTCATTGCGAGTGGCACCATCGAAGCTCAAGGAAGACCAAAAAAAGAAAATAAGAAAAACCCCTTTTGCACGTCTAGGTGCGTGCGCCGCGAGATGCAGCAGTATCAGAGCCGCAGCATTAATATGCAGCGGCATACTGCCGGATCTTGAGGTACCGCTCGAATGTTCATGTCTGCGGGAAGTGCCGAGAAAAGTCGATTTCTATCCACCCTCGACACGGATCACCGGGCCTTAGTATACCGCGATGCCCAACGGGTCGCAATTAGACCTGCCGCAGGCTCGAGGATGCGGAACCGCGCTGTTGTCTATTGTTCAATAAATGGCCTCACTTCGTGCAGCCATGCTTCCGGAGCGCTAATTTTATGGTTATACTTATGAGGCACACCCCTAAGGCACGCGCGCGTAAAAGCATTCGCGCGGCACGGCTTCGTTGAGGCGGACGGGGGAATAAAAGAGCCGACAGATCGTGAGGCACGGAAAGTTTGCCCGCCTCCATATACTTCCGTTAGAGGGGCGAACACTGAAGGGTTAATGCATTTGGCCACAGACGTGCAAGTTTCCTTCATTACGACGTGAGTATACAGTAAATTACGCGCCAGCTACATTATTTCAGCAGGGGGATAAAAACAAGCCCCCGCTGTTTTTATAGTGCAACCATCCTGTTTGCAAGAACCCGCCGCGTTTCAAATCGCTCACTGTGAAACAATGTCTATTGTTTCAAAAAATTTTAGTCATCTAGCGTTTAGATTTTGTAAGCGTAGATAAATAAGATCTAATGACTAAATGAAGTAGTCATGAAGACGCGCTATACATACATATTGAATGAATAAATCTGATTTAGAGCACGGGTATATAAACCGTGTGGGCCTCAGTGAGGAGCGGAGTTGCGTGTGCGTGCCTGTTGGAGAGAGGAAAGGATGGTCATGCCGGGACCTCTGTTACAACTCTTTCCAACGTCGTATACTTCGTTACTTAACTCCCGCATAGGGAGTGTAGCGCCTCCTATAGTGCGCCCATGGTGCCGGAGCGTCCACAGAATCTGGCCTCAAAGGCACTATAGGCGTTTTGTATGGGGCAGGTCGACTAGCGACGCAGTCCGAGAGAGGCTGTTCGATGTCATATCTATGATGGTGACACGATTTGAGGCCGGAGTGAGCGGAAGTGCCACCTTTTAGGCCACTGAATTTCAGCACCCAGCCAACTTGACGTATAGATTGCCACGTGCGCGCCATGTCGTCGGTCAGAGTGGCTTTGGTGAGGAGCCTGTTCGTGCTACCAAAGTCCTCCAATACTTTTACTGTTCATGAAGCTCCCGCGATAGTTTGATACAGGGATGGAAGCAGACGCTATAGGTTTGCCCTCGCTAGTGTGTGCACATCAAAGCGGCACCGATGTTGCAGTACCCGTGAACGTTATTTCCACCTATATTATACATTCAAAGTGATAATACCTCTAACAAAATTTGGGGACGCCAAACGCCAAAATACAGTCAAACTTAGCGTCGAATGAGGCGTTGGAGCAAAAAATTTGAAGGTACCAAACGCATGCATGCTTCCTCAGTGCGAGGTATTACCGCTATAAAACCATGTTCCCTTCGTTTTCCAAAAAAAAAAAAAAAAACACCTAGTCACCATATCTGGATAATACAGAGTCTTTAAAAGACTCAGCATGGCGGATTTTAATGCATCGCGGAGGTGCACTGCTTTCAACTTTTGACCACGCGCATGAAATTTTTTGGGCTAAAGTTGCGTCTCTCTCTACGCACTTGGTGTTTGTATACGAATACACCTTAAAATAGCCTTGTATTTATCGAACCAAGAGTGAGTTTGAATGAATCATTTCTTTGAATCAAGTAACTGACGAGGATCAAGAAATACCTCATGCTGCGTTTCCCTGGTTATGGTGTTTTATATTGCGTTCATATCGCAGTGTCACAGTGCCACACATTATTTTCCGTCACTCATGCAATACGGCGTCTGTCTAATCATATCGTCGTTTTGCGACTTTGAACCCCAGTGTTTATATTATTATGTCGTAACCCTTCACTCAAAAGATAACCTTTTTTTTTACATTATCTTGAGCGCTTTTGTGGCATTGTAACAGACTAACCAAGAAGCAGACATTATTCGCTTGAAAAAAGAAAACTTTTGTCCCTTCAGATTTTCGAACCTTTGTTGCACCACTGTAACGCAGATAATCAATCGAATAAAGCTTCGCGATGAACTGTTACGTTTTTATACTGCCATGGAGTATTGTAAGAACATTGCCAGAGGGGAACAGGTTCGGTGCTTATTGCGAGCACAGTCATCTGTGCTCGCTGATCGAGCGGTGCTCGAGCACAGCCCTGCGCTAGTTGGTGTCTGTGGTGTGCGACAGAGACACCCGGTGAGGTTCGCGGGCACTGCCGGTCGCGGGTGACCAATGGGAGCAGCTCCTCGCAGGAAATATTGGCATATATCATCAGACATGTCAAAGCAGACAAAAGCATCTCCACAGAATCGTAGGACGAGAATAAGCAAAGCTGTCAGCGTGTCTCGCCAGGTATACCATTACGCTATCCTCACGACACCGTACTTCACGTTACTATTATTCCGCTAGCTCCGAATTCATGGCCTCTGAATTACGAACGTAAATAAATATATAAATTTAGCTGATAAAACGGTACATTTGATTTCTTTTTTATGCAGGCGAATCATAGCCGATGTATTTCGTACTGCTCAAAAGCGTCAAGGTGACGTGATGCTGACTTGTGCTTTAAAATCGAGCATGACCGCATCTGCACTGTGGTGTTTTCTTGCGGATGACAAAAACAGATTCCGATATACCCTAACAGGCCCGACTCCTAAATGGCAATTTTACACGGCGTTACATAATTTATATGCGGCAAACTATCTGCAAGTTCTGAAAGCTTAATTCTCAATGCAGACAAAAGGTCTCCCTGTATCATATCAGCTAGCCACTATCCAAATTAAATTGCTCAGAACGAAACAGTCCGCTTTTTTGCTCGAGGCCTCGTTCACGTAGAACGTTTCGTCCATGTTTCGCAACAAAAGTATACATTCGCATATGGATCAAATAACGATTATTAAATATACCACTCGCGGCAATGCGTTACGTGCGATCACCTCTTTCGTCTGACACGTGCGCAGCCATACAAAAGTACCAACCATATAGCAAAGCCTACGAGAGCACCACGGCATTGGCCCGTGCTGTTTAGAGCAGCTCAACAACAAACGAAATAAAAGGAATGATTTCGCTTTCACGACGCGCCACGAAGTATCTGTCCTATGCAGCGGCATTCGAAAACATGTAGATAAATAATATATACGGCAGGTACTCTGGCGAAGAGCTGACCGAAACAACAAAACAAACAAAAAACGTCCAGCCGAGTAAGTCGGGGGGGGGGGGGGGAGGCGTTGAGGTGTTTGTTCAAGATCGCGCCGATTTGCTCGCCCTAGCACGGCTCCATGGAAGACGTGTACCGCGCGTTGTAAACGAGTTAGCATGTACACACGTATCAGCGCCGTATCAAAATCCGGTTTCGGCAAACACGCCATCAAAGCGGAGAAGTGTCGCGATTCAGCCGGATAGGAGAGGGGGCCGCCGCCGATACGGGCGCGTCGGAAAGCCGCGAAAAGCCGCAGCGCTGCGGTGGGACGCACGGAGGAGCCCTAATGAGCCTCTATCAGGCCGAGAATACGGCGCCGCAGGAGCGCGCCACCTCGGCGATTTCGAGCACTCGCTGGCCGGCGCATCTCTTGCACGCGCTGAGAAGGCGACCACTTACCCGCTCGGAAAGTGAGCGAGACGGGACGTTTTTGTTTTGTTTTAAAGGCGCGCACGGTTTCAGGCGATACACGCAGCACGATTGATTGATTGATTGATTGATTGATTGATATGTGGGGTTTAACGTCCCAAAACCACCATATAATTATGAGAGACGCCGTAGTGCAGGGCTCCGGAAATTTTGACCACCTGGGGTTCCTTAACGTGCACCCAAATCTGAGTACACGGGCCTACAACATTTCCGCCTCCATCGGAAATGCAGCCGCCGCAGCCGGGATTCGAACCCGCGACCTGCGGGTCAGCAGCCGAGTACCTTAGCCACTAGACCACCGCGGCGGGGCAGCACGATTGATTGATTGATTTATTGATTATTATGTGGCATTTAACATCCCAAGGTCGCCATCTTATTATGAGAGACGCCGTATAGTGGAGGGCTCCGGAAATTTCGACCACCTGGGGTTCTTTAACGGGCACCCAAATCTGAGCGCGCAGGCCTACAGCATTTTCGCTTCTATCGAAAATACACGCAACGCGAATGTCGAGAACATCTGGAAAACACAGATTCAAAATATTCAGTTTAAAAGTCGAATGAATAAATAAATAAAAAAAAATCAAGCACTAATGCGTTCGCCCAAGTACGAGCGCTATGGGCGACGACTCCATGATAATTCGAGGTACTAACTGCAAAAAGATGATGCTTGGCCCACCATCAAATACCACTGACGCGGGTGTGGTGCACTCATGATGGCCGTGAAGGTGGAGAAGTTCACTGAGCGTGTGCACCGCATTACGACGTATCACTTGAAATTTCACTAATGCAAGTAAGGAAGAAAAATTTAACAACGGCATTTCGAAGTAACGATAATGTCTAAACTTTAAAAAAAAAAAAGTATGCATGAAACATCGATCCAATATACACGATCGAAACTATAAACTGAAATAATTGTCACAAAGACGCGTAAACGATGCTAATGGCCCACATGCCCATCTCTTCTCCCTAGTTCGTCGTCTGCCATTTTAGTTCTTTGAAAAACTTGCTCAAGTAACCTGCATCAATAGATAAGAGAAATAACGGCAGGTTGAATGCGAAAAAAAAAACAGAAACAAGAAATTGAAGACAAAATTCCAGGCGCATATACAATGCGTCATAACCCACTCGATTTGGCTAGAATGATATCGATACAATATCTGCTTATTGCTGTCCAAAATTATAACGTACGGGAAGAAGGATCACATACAGGTGTTTACGTGTGTTTTTATTATTTAGTGTTCTATTAAATAAAGTTATGCCACCTAACACTTACCTTATAGTCATGAGTATAAACACAATCACGACAGGGTACGGCTACAAGCACATTTCAATGGGTACTTATAGAAAAAAAAAACAGCATTCGTTTACATTAAACCATTGAAACTAAGCTAGTTCGCCCAACGCCGCTTTATTCAGTGTATACGGGCATATTCCTGTGTCTTCGTGTTCTCTATCTGCTGAAACCAAATAAATGAATAAATAAATAAATAAATAAATAAATAAATAAATAAATATTCTTGGCGTAAAAAACAACACCGAATATTACTAAAGGACTTGGTTGTCGAAGCGCCGCGCCTAAAATGAAGCCTTAAGACTTTCTACAGGTTATCCTAGACAACAGCCGACGATACATACAGGATCAGTGTGTATGTATTGAGCGTTCAAATTGAAGAATCGTCGCGCCGTGCCGAGAATGGTGCACACGCTAATTCGATAATTCGATCAAAGTGTCTCGCACTCGAAAAAGCTCCTTCCCCTATACCACAGGTGTGTGGCTGGAAATGTGACGAATTCCGGGGCGTTGTTTGCACTCGTGCCTGAGCGTGTAACAGGACCGTTGGCTCGGGCCGCGAAGCCGCCAACCATTGCGGGGAAAAAACTCCCAAGCATTTCCCCGAGGGTGAACATGGTTAAGTGCGAATACACGGGGTGATGCTATGAGGGGTATTTATTAATTCGCACTATTATATTTATTAATCACACTATGGTGCCTTTATGGTGTAATGGTTCCTGGGAATCGCAATTTGATCACACGGGGGAGTTTACGTAAACTCACTGGCGAATGCCAACGGATTTTAACTTTACTCCCCCTCACGACCCGCTCTCGACGGGAAACTGAGAGAGAAGGCGGGCACGCGAGAGAGAGGGGTGCGCGCGCAGCTGCAGTGAGCGAGGAGAGCGGAGGAGCGAGCGAAGAGGGGGGGGGGGGGGTATAAGGCGCGTTACTGACACCGATATCAGCGTCGCGTCCGTGGCTTATTCGGTAGAGCGTCGCGCTGCGGCCCGCCAATTCCTCTTTCTTTTAAAGATAGAGAGAAGACTGCGGACGCCGCCGACGGCGGTGGATGGTTTGGGGTCGCTTATAAAGTGTATTCACACTTAAAAAATGACTCGATTCACGAGCGGGGCACCTTGTACACTGCTTGCGTCCGCGGCCAGGATTTGCGCACGACGCGCGTTCTTCTAACGGGGTGCTCGAAAGGCGCAAGGTGAACAGCGGCTCAAGCGGTGGTGGCGACGAGACAATGGTTGCACACACAGCCGCACAAACTTGTACAAGGCGTGCAGTATATCAGCGGGAGCGATCGCGCCATCACCGGGACAGCGCCAGCGAAGGCTCGTGCTTTCCAAAAACGACGGTGTGGATTAGGCGGCGGCCACCTTGGGCCGTCTGAGAGCACAATGGCAGCTGCTGCCCACCGTTCGGCCAGCCACTGCAAGGTTAGACGCAGGTGCGCTATGGAGGAGACGCTGATGCGGACGCAAGACAAAGCCTACGCCTTACGCAAGTTAAAAAAAATAATAAAGATTCTTCCGTGCGTGAAGCCGGTCGATTCCAGGATGCAATCATGCCAACTATATCGGCTATCGTTCTGCGTCGGTATAGCCATTGCGACCCACGTGCCCTTCCTGATTTGGAGTTCGAACGTAACCTGGGACCAGCACCTTTCCACGACAGGACAGTCGGTCGTTTTAATAGCTGACGTAACTAAAGCTATATATATATATATATATATATATATATATATATATATATATATATATATATATATATATATTTATTTATTTATTTAATTAATTAGGTTTTATGGACCAAACGTACTTGGGAAGAGAACAGACCCAACTTAGTGTTCGCAAACCCTGACGAAGTCCATTCTACCGGTAAACTAAAGCAACCGCTAAGTTGTGTGTCTTTTCTGTTTCTCTTCCTTTATATATTATACATGGGCAGGGGAACTCACTGACGACCCGAGGCCGCGTAATTAAAGACTGTGGCCTTGAAAGCTTTAATTGTTTTGATAAATCCACATGCATGTTCTCTAGCTTCAAGATACAAAATAATGGATGAGAATTTTCCCTTTTCTTGATCCCAATACCACCTTGCCGGCCTCCGCAGATATTATTTTGTGGTTTGCTTTCATACTTCATCTCTTCCTTTCCTGTGGGCGACTTTATTTCTGCCCTTTCTGGAACAAAAAATGACAGAGATCTGGCTGCGTGTTTGTATGGAGTACGCTCCATTCAGAAGTGGTGAGCCCTGAAAGTGCACATTCTCGGCAGAGTCTCCTTTTACGCTCCACTCCACATAAGTTTCACACGCTGAGATGGTTGGAGAAAATTGCGCTGATTTCGCTCCTTCAATATGTATGCCTCCCAGAGGCATCAGTGCAGCGCAGTCAGCCTAACAGCAGAATGGCAAAAAAACGAACTGCCCCACCGCGGTGGTCTCTAGTGGCTAAGGCAGTCGCCTGCTGATCCGCAGGTCGCGGGATCGAATCCCGGCTGCGGTGGCTGCATTTTCAATGGAGGCGAAAATGCTGAAGGCCGGTGTGCTCAGATTTGGGTGCACGTGCCCCTCAACGCGTCTGCGCTAACGGGACCTTCACGTGCGAAACTATGTAAGAAAGTCTAATAAAGGAAACATCGTTGTTCACTACCCAACGCCTGTGGGTCGTTTGACTCGGACACTTGCGTAGATGCCTACGTTGCATGATGTCAGAAGTGGGGTACGAATCCACGCCCTCTTTCGAAGACCAGAATCTCGTCTCTGTAACCCGAATCCTGCAGGACGAATTTTTTTCACAACCGGAAAGAATTTGTGAGAAATACGGCGCTGAGTAGACAGAAAGTGGCGAGTAAAGAGTAGTGACGGTGGCCGGGGCGTTCTTGGATGTCACTTGCTTATGCACAAAGGTCTGTGTCTATCCTCATCTGTCATAAACGACTCCAATTTTTGGATCGTCCGTGGGCCCCATCTTCCAAGAAAGGGCGCTTTTGTGTTTGGAAGACGACATATGGCGACTAACGACCCAGCGTGGCGCCGGCTCGTCTTCCCTGCACCTGTACCGAAAGGGGCACGGGCGGCCTAAAAAAAAGGAAATTACCTCCAGATGGGACGGGAGCACGCATACGCCCCTGAGAAGGTTTGGACTGCATCGGAATAGGCAGCTGAAGTACAGCCAGCAAGAAGTGCGGTCGTCGGTGTCGCGAGTCTCGCGTAGGCGGCGAGCATGGAGTGACCCGTGCAACGTATTGAGACGGCTGCGATTCCGGGCACCCTCGTCGTCTACCAAGCCGGCGGGATCTTCAGCGGCACCCGTCAACTCCCTTACGTGTTACCAAGAGCTGCCCTGGCCCGTATAGAACTTTTTATTGCGATTTTTTTAAAACTGTTAATTTATTTTAAGCAGCATTTTTTAAATATTTGTAGTTGTGTGCGCTCCGTCGCACGTCGAAGCTCAGAAGCGCGAGCCTGAGTTTTTTTTCTTTTTCTCTCGTAAATTTTCTTTGTCTCTCCTGTAGTTTCATCCTGTTGTTTTATTAATATTCCGCGTATTCGTCTTTAGTCTGTATCTCCCGTGGTGTCCTTTTAGAGCATAGTTTGTTTTATAGCCGTTCTTTTTCATCGCGTATCAGTTTTCTTCCTCTGTTATTTTTGTTAACTCCTGCTTTTGCCCTTGTTTTAAATAAATGCTTGTTTGTGTGTAATCAATCTCCGTGTCTGCTCTATGAGTGCGTCGGTCAGGTCCCCACATCACCCCACGTGCAACACCGCACGGGTCGACCAACCTGCAAATAAATTTGAAATGTGCCACTTCGAGGCCTTTCAGGCGTCGCAGGCCGAAGCGTAAAGTGGAAGCCTGCGAGTCTGCCGCACGTCGATGTTGGATCGGCGGGGCCGCACCCGAAGTGTGTGACGTCATCCACAAATTATCTTTACTGGGACTTAAGCTTTGAAGAAGAAGAAAAAGCGCGCTCTGACCGATTGAGCAAGGGTTCACCGTTGTATGATGTATTGTCAGTACATTATATGTAAGCAAGAGCGAGCCCACAATGCCCATCTTCATGACAGTGTTACCACAACTTTGACAATATGATCACTTTTGTTTGAGACTTAGCGTTGAAGGGAGCGACAACTGGCCGCAACGTGTGATTAGATCCCTGTAAAACGAAAGGACCATGAAATATAGTCGCAGATTCCAGCATTGTATTGTGACTAAGATTCATATTTTAAGATCATGTTTTAAGGTAGCGGAAAGCGTTATCTCGCGCAGCCTGGCGACACAGCCGTGAAACTGGATTATGGAGTCTTTAATGCACGAATTCGCGTAGTCTGATGATATCGTGCGCGCGACTCCTTAAAGTTAGAGTATCTATATTCTCGATTCTGCGCTGCTTACGACGTGAAAAGGAGTTGCACGGTGAGAAGCGGTGATATGCCGTCGTGGTCGCCATGCAGTGGACCAAGGGATGCGCGCGAAGTCCACGCATGCTCAGTGAGCTCTCGAACGCGAACCGCTCTCGCATTCACTGCTACGAGTATGCCACTGCATATTCACTGCAGATACTAAAATTCTGTGTACAGATGTTTTGCTGTGTTTTCCGATTTGTCATTCCGTGATTAGTGAACGGTAAGCTTGTCGTTGCGCTAAAAAAACAGACACCATAACAGTTGGTTGTCGGTGTGTTTAATGCGTATATATTGAAGAATGACCACCAATGCAGTCAGATGAAAGTACGCTCGTCAGGTGTGTGTGTGTGTGTGTGTGTGTGTGTGTGTGTGTGTGTGTGTGTGTGTGTGTGTGTGTGTGTGTGTGTGTGTGTGTGTGTGTGTGTGTGTGTGTGTGTGTGTGTGTGCGTGTGTGTGTGTGTGTGTGTTTGTGTGTGTGTGTGTGTGTGTGTCATTTGAGCATACTATCATTACCGTCAAAGTATGTATCTCTACATATGATGTATAAAGACAGCATTAATAAATATTCTTTGTGGCGACGACAACGCTTCAGCTCGTACGAAAATACCGAAATCGTTAATCTCTCCTCGGATCACTCCGATCAGGCGAACGCGTAACGCGAAAATATACAAATGGATGAGGACCACCGCCTGCTAGCGAGACAGGAGAAAAACGCGGGAAACCGACACGTGTACGCAACAACGAACGCGTTCTGAACATTGAACATAAGGTGGCAGCCCTCGAAAGAGCAATAGCGAGAACTTTACTGCCGAGAAACATGAAAGCTGCAAGCACGGATCCAACTGGAGGTTTTTGTTGGTCACAGGAGACGGTAATTAGAGACGGCGCACAGCATCAGAATGTCAAGGCGCTGTATTGCCAAGATCGCAGGTGCATGCTCCGAGAAACACGCAAGCGCAAGTGATAAGACCACACGGATCGCGCCTCAGACTTAGCAAACTAACAAGGCACTGCATTACGAGTGAAAGTGAGATCGATTAAGAAGAAGACACACAAGTGTCGACCTTAGTCGACGTGCCGCAAGGTGTGCATAGAGGCCCATCGAACAACACACGCTGACGTTCATTAATTAATGCATGTCGAAATCACTGTCCACCAGAATTGCCGCCTTCGAACATGACGAAGCCGCGCCGTGCCTGCGTGATTTCACTGGACGTGGCTGTATACCGGGTGTTCAAAATTAAGCTTTATGATTTTTTTAAAATTAGGCGCTCGAAGGCACGTGAGAACCACTTGTGCAAATAAGTTAAGCGGCCAGGGGGACAGAAAGTTAGATGATAATTATCGCTGTCAGCAGCCCAATTAACTAAAATTTAATAATTAACTTTTTACTGGCTGCGGTAAGTTGGCATGTTTATATTGAAAAAATGTAGGCAGTGGTGTTTGTACACAGTTTCAGTTGGAAGATTTTTTCTAGCACGCCTGTGTTCCGAGATATCCGGCTCCAAAGTTTAATTGTCTTTCGCACGATTACGCATGCAAGAGGGTGAGGGTCCGCGCAAAGCTCCTCCCTAAAGTGACGCATCTGTTGCGTGTGGTGTTTAGTGTGTGAAGAGGGTGGAAGCGTAGGCATAGGTGATAGCAATTACCCTTGCCCTCTTCGGCCGTCGAAATCAAAAATCGAAGAACGCTTGCAACCAGTGTCGTAACACGCAACTGCAGAGCCTCTAACGATAGTGGCAGATACCATGCCGAGATAATGGTGCGAGCGGAGAATCTGGATGCCAGTGCGCGTGCGTAATAATCACTAGAGAAGCATGCGTGGTCGTTGCCTGGGCTACGCGAATAGCGTGACTGCTGATGTCCGAGTACTGTAACTTTTATTGAAACAAGAGCAACAACTCCACCAATAATAACTGAAACAGTTTTATCCTTGCTAACGCATATTTCCTGCTGCTACATAAGCATATTTCGGTCATGCACAAATCTCATCGAAACTCTTCACCTCTCAAGACGTCAATGCCCCAAAAAGTGTTCAAAATGCCTGCCTTCTGCAGCAACGCAAAGCATGAACCGCTGTCGCGTCGACTCGATGACTCGGCGCAGTACTTCTGCAGGAATACTCGCACAGGCAGATGTTATCCTGTCCTTCATGTCATTAACATCGCTGGGCTCTGTCACGTAAACTCGATCTTTAACGTAGCCCCAAAGGAAAAAGTCGAGCGGAGAAAGGTCAGGTGATCTTGGTGGCCAAAACATCGCTCCTGCGCGCCCAATCCACTGTTGTGGAAAACGTCTGTCCAACCAGTTCTTCGCCCTGGTAGAAAAATGTGGTGGTGCTCCATCGTGCTGAAACCATACTTGGCGCAGGTCATTCAGGGAAAGACTGCAGACAAGATCATCAATGACAACACCTAATATTTCTTCTGTGTACATCTTTCCGTTCAAGTTGTCCTCAAAAAAGTGAGGTCCGATGATCCTGTCCCCGAGTATGCCGCACCACACATTCACACTCCAGCGAACTTGATGCTTGTGCTGCCTCAGCCAGTGTGGGTTTTCTTGTGCCCAATAATGGGCGTTGTGAAGATTAACACTTCCATTTCGGCAAAACCGAGCTTCATCAGTCCAAATTATTCTGTGCAAAAAGTCATTTTCTTGATCAGTTTTGATGAGGCCCCAATTGCAGAAGTCAACTCGCCTTTCAAAGTCCGCCTCATTTAGGTCCTGATGAAGGTAAACGTGATATGGATGGAACTTGTGCTTTCTTAAAACATTTGTGACTGTTCCGATGCTGCGACCGCACTGATCGGCAATCTGTCGGATGCTGAGCTCTGGCATCGAGGTTACGCACGCGACAACGTCGATTTCAAAGTCTTCATCGACGATTGCCTTCCTGGTCCGTCTCGGAAGGTGGACAGAGCCTGTTGTGCAGAAGCGTCGAAACAGGTTTGTGAAAGTGGGCCTTGTTGGAAGGGGACGGTGTGGGTGGCGAGACGCGTAAAGCTCCATTGCTAACGAAGCGTTGCCATTCATTTCAGCCATTGCAAGCACCACGTCTACTTTTACTTTGGTAGAATACCTCACGCCAGAAGCAGCCATATTAGCTCGAAAGGACTCCACGTGGATTTCCTTGGTAGACCTTCAATGCAGAGACGCTGTGCTCTAACCGGAGGCACCCTAGTGCAGGACGGTCCTGCTAACGCGTTCACAAGAAGATGTCTCAGTGTGATCTAAAGTCACGAAAAAACGTCGCGAAAAATGGTCTCCTGTTATCGCGTTCATCAGGATCATGCGTAAGGCTCATGGCGCACCGCGCTGTCACATTTTGATTTCGCCGGCCGAAGAGGGCAAGGGTAATTGCTATCACCTATGCCTACGCTTCCACCCTCTTCACACACTAAACACCACACGCAACAGATGCGTCACTTTAGGGAGGAGCTTTGCGCGGACCCTCACCCTCTTGCATGCGTAATCGTGCGAAAGACAATTAAACTTTGGAGCCGGATATCTCGGAACACAGGCGTGCTAGAAAAAATCTTCCAACTGAAACTGTGTACAAACACCACTGCCTACATTTTTTCAATATAAACATGCCAACTTACCGCAGCCAGTAAAAAGTTAATTATTAAATTTTAGTTAATTGGGCTGCTGACAGCGATAATTATCATCTAACTTTCTGTCCCCCTGGCCGCTTAACTTATTTGCACAAGTGGTTCTCACGTGCCTTCGAGCGCCTAATTTTAAAAAAATCATAAAGCTTAATTTTGAACACCCGGTATATTCGGGTCGGGCCGTGTATGCCTCCCCGTGGCGTTTGTAAATGGAGTATGTGCCGCTCGACAAGGTCGGTAGTCCTAACGAATGATTGGCGAGTCGCACGCATGGCTGCGCCAATTACATGGCCCTTGCATGGCAGCGGTATACCGATGGTTTTGTATATATATACTCGGGCGAGCGCTAGGCTGCCGGCCGGTGGCCGTGTTCGCGTTTTCTTGAATGTGTTCGATGGTGTACAGCCCAGGGTGGGCAATGCGGCAGCTCTTGCCCGAGATAAGCTTATATAGGATAACTTCTTTATCCCACCTCTCTTGAGTGGACGAGCTAAAGCTCTCATACGATCAAAGTGAAGTTGCCATAAAAATGGACGAGGTTGGTTGTCAATGACTGCCGATCGTGAAATTAATCCGTGTGCAGCGTATGCGTCTTTCACGGCTTTAGGACAATATTCAATGCATGTTCTCTATAAGCGTCCAGTCAGCGCCACCTGCGCGTACGCATAATATGGACATCTGTTTAAATGCTTAGCCTTGTTCTTTTTTTGTGTGTTTAAAAAGTGGCACACACATAACGGGTCTAATGGCTTTCATGTGCGTAGCCAAATGGAGGGGGGTTCAAATTTCCTCGTAAATTTTCAATTATGCTTGCGTATATTGCCATACACGTAGACATACAAACACACGCACAAACATACACAAAGTATGGTCGACACGAGGCCATACTATACTATAGCCGACACGATGCTGAATGTTCTTTGTGTAATAATACGAGAAACTAGAGGGGTGCAAATAATAAATGTTTTGACCGATTCGAATACCAATCTAACACCGATGACACCAAATCAAAAACGAATCTACATCAAATACTATTTGAATAATATTTGAATAGTAAAGCGGTCATCGTTAAATGAACCCTAGAATGGCAATGTTACCATTTTTAAAACAGTTTCAGAAATCCATTACATTTTATTCAAAACAAATAAGCGATAGCTTCAATATATATATATATATATATATATATATATATATATATATATATATATATATATATATATATATATATATATGGAATTTTCGAATATTCGAACACTCCTACAAGAAGCGAACATCGCGATGAGGCCGCCGTGCGTTTGCACGCGTGAGATCCACCATACACTAGGCCTATCTATGCTTTGTAGTAATTAAACGACAGAATAAATACGACGCCTTTATATTCTAAAAATGTGTGTAGGTATAGTAATATGCAATTCTCCGGTTGTAATTTTGTACGCTAACCTCAGTCGTGCTGAAGCACCAAGCGGCGCTCCATAAAATCAACGCAATCATAGCCAGCAGCGAGTTGATGGACTATCTTGAACAGAACAGCGTTCTTTCACTCTCGTAGCTCACCGCCGGGTGGGCAAATCAGTTCAGCAGTCAGCCACCAGGCCCTTGACACCGAGGTCCGGCGTCTTTCGCGTGCTTACACAGCTTGAGCTATAGACGAAGCGACGAAGAACCGACAATCTTTACGGGTTGGTTCGTGCCTTCTTCCCTTCATGTGCAGAAATCGCGATATGATTAGCTATGAAGCGCACAGTAGTGCACCAGTTTTGCAATGAGCTGCCAACGATATGCGCCCGAGATGACCAGGAATTGAAGCCGCTGCCCCGAGCTGTAGGTTGCACTATATTATAACCCCTAAGGTACCACGTCGGATGAATGTTGTTCATACGATTGACCAAAACGTGTCCTTGGAAACATTTCTGCGACTGAACTCAACGAAGTTGGTGAACAGGTGCCGCTTCGCACTGGTCTGACGACCTCAAAATGAACAGTAACACAATTAATATGATTGCAAAACCTTCCCTTTGCGTGAATAAAGATTTTTTTCTCCTGTCGCCAAACTTTGTGCACTCCATCATCAAGCGCGCTGAAAGGAGCAATCAGAGCTGCTTTATAGCCGCGATAGAAGACGGTAACACGAGGCGCTGACAGCGGGTGACCGCAGGCCAAGCGCCGGGACGGCTTCCCGATTTCCGTCGAACAAGGGACGAAGGTGAGACGTGCCGTCCGAACAGGCCGCCCACGGCGCGTATAGAGTTCAACGCTGCGGTGAGCACGGGTGCGCGCGTGAGTGTTCGGAAACATGAAGGTGGACGACGTACACTGCCTCGCACAACCGAACCAACCAACAGTGCGAAAAATGCGAGCGCAGCAGGAAGTCTCGGGGTCCTTAATTGGCAACGTTGCGCCACTGTGCAGCCTTGTTCCCGCCGAGAGATGGCGTGCACGAGCGCCACCGCTGCAGCCTGAGCACTGCAGCACGACGCCGCAGTTGCGTCATGGGCGAAGCCCGCGCGACTACTCATTGGGCCACTTGGCCCAAACTGTGTAGGCAGTCACTCGCCGCGCCTCTTCTTTATCGGGACACTCCATTAGCCTGAAGTGTAACGCACCAGACGTCATCACGGAGGTGCTAAGGAGCAGTCGTGCGTCCCACGCTGTCTGTCGGGTGCACCAGCGTTGCCCAACGACGCTCCGGAAACCAGCGGGACGCCGCTATCAACCACGCCTGGTCCCACGACGCCTAAGAAACGCCGGCGACGTCCTCGCCGGCAGACCGGTTTCACAGACGTGACGAAGGCAGCGAAGGCAAAGAATTAAAATGCGACACTACATAGCCACTCCGTGTCTCGCCGATAAACGGCATCTCAATCGTCTGTTGGAAAAAGGTCCTCACAACGTCATAAAACAACCGGCTTTATCGGATGTTCCTGGCGACGGCAGAGGAGGACGAGCACGGCCGGGTTTTTTTTTTTCACGGCGAAGGCGACGACTGCTCGCCCATTCAACGCTGGTGTTTCCTATCGCCACCACGGCGTCATCGTGTAAGACACGCGTTGGCCATGTCTGACGCAGCCACCAACATTCTCGGACAGGCCACAAATGTAGACCACACACACACACACACAACCAGGTCACCGTTATACTATGTCTCTCTCTCTCTCTCTCTATATATATATATATATATATATATATATATATATAGGGAGAGAGAGAACAGATAGTACTGCCAAATAAAGTATAGGGGAAGGTATTAAACCGAATTGTAATGCATATGTGAAGAAAGAAAAGTGGGTCAAAAGAGAACTCGGTCCTGTGCTTGCTGATGTCACTTAATGCCAGCAAACTTCCTAATCTCATATGCTCATCTAACTTTCTGTCTCCCCCTCACCCGCTTATCTTCTTTGGGAATCCAGTCAGTTACCCTTAATGACCAGCGGTTATCCTGCCTACGAGCCCGGCTCACGTCCATTTCTTCTTCCTGATTTCAACTATAATATTCCTAATCCCAGTTTGTTCCCAGACCCACTCTGCTCTCTTCTTGTCCCTTAAGATTACACGTATTGTTATCATTTCTATCGCTTGCGGCGTCGTCCTCAATACAAGCTTAACCCTCTCCAGGTTTCTGCTCCTTAAATAACTACCAGCAAGATGCAGCCGTTATATACCTTCATCTTGAGGGTTAGTGGCAGATTTGGGAATGCTGATTTGGGAATGCTTGCCGAATGCGATCCACCCCATCCTTATTCTTCTAGTTATTTCACTTTCATGGTCAGGCCCCGCAGTTACAACCTGTCCTAACTAAACCTATTACTTCACAACTGCCAGCATCTTTCCACCTATCGCAAAAGTGCTTTTTTTTTCTGCTGAGACTGTTGCGCATTGCTTAAGTTTTGCGCATATTAACTTTCAGACCTATAGTCTTCTGCTTTCCGTGTCCATGGTTCAGTAATCATGAGCTGTAATTTGTACTCTGAGTTACTCATCAAGACAATGTCTTCGGCGACTGCGGGTTACTAAGATACTCTCCATCAACTCTATCCCTTACTCTTCCCAATCTAGGGCCCTGAAAACCACCTGTCAACACGCGGTGAATAAGATTGGAGAGATCATGTCTCCCTGCCTTACACCCTTCTTTATTGGAATTCTGTCGCTTTTGTTATAGAGAACACTGGTGGCTGTAGATCCACTGTATATTTCTTCCAGTATGTTTATGCAGCGTTCGCCGATGCTATGATTCCGTAGTGCCTGCATTACTGCTGATGTCTCGACTGAGTCAAACGCTTTCTCGCATCTCGCAATCTATGAAGGCTATGCATAGGGTTTGGTTGTATTCCACGCATATATATATATATATATATATATATATATATATATATATATATATATATATATATATATATATATATATATATATATATATATATATATATATATATATATATATATAAGGTACATCATTTTCATGTCTCAGAATGCAGCTGCTTTTCTTTTAACACGACCTGCGCAGAGGAAATTATTTGGGGGCGTTATGCGCAGCGATAACACTTCTGATATTTTCTATTACATGCTTACGTGTACAATGTACGAACAGCCTGTGCATACGTGTGAACGTGTCTGCGGGTATGTCCGCCGTTGGTACTGTCTGGTCTGGTCTTCAGGCAGGCTATACGCCATGCAGGGCCGGATTTAAGTGCAACGATCCCTTTGTTCATTTCCAGTCCCGTGATTAATTGATCACAGCCGGTCAATCCGTCTGATATGACAGGTACTGACCACACACAGAGCGAAAGGAATTGGAATGTGGATTGTCGTAACTTGACTATTAGTCAAGTTACGACAAGTTAGCTATGCCCAGTGCTCCAGTCGTGATACACAACAGGACGAGGAAAGATGAATTGTTCCTGGCTAGAAGTTCTGTGCATTGTAAAAGCTGTTTTTTATGAGGTTATGTTGCTTATCGTGACAAGGTTAGTAAGCGTATGTGGCGCTTGCGACTAATCTTGAGGATTATACGATCTTGCGAATGGGCGGGACACATACTACACTGTACGTAAAACGAAGCACCCCCGTTTGAACTTTTGAGTGGACTATGCAGGGTTGTTTCGCTTGCTGTGAGCTGACAGAAGAACAGACGTTAGTCCGTTGAGAATAAGTAATATAAGAAAGACACAAAAACTCAACCTGCGTGAGCAGCAGCCTCCTCGTCCAAACTTTGCGTTCGCTGAAACGAACCAATTTTTTACTGCAGTGTGCGCGTCGACCATCGAGTCCGCTCCCTTTGGGGCCTCCAATGCCTCTCTACGATGCCTGTTCGACTAAATGAACCATTTTCAACGCCTTGCCAGAACGTGAGCTCACGAGAATGCGGCCTCTTGAGCGCTACTGGTAGTTAGGGATGAACATCCAAAGCCACTGGTGCACATATGCCGAGATACGAGGCTGTCATGGCACTCCGCTTGGTCGTTGAAACGAGTTCTGTGCCACGCTGTGTGTTTAAGCACGTATACGCTCCATGGTGCCCGACCGGGTGGCACCACGGAGGTCGGAACAAGGTCGCCGATCGGTCAGCGCCGAGACCTTGATGCAACAGACCACTCTTTGTTCTGGGCGGTGTGAGAGACAGCTCGGCTATATTCATTGCTTCACATTGAAAAGATTACGTTACGCTGTACTTTAAATTCTCATATAAACCGGTTATGCGAAATCAAATTAACGCCACGCTATATATAGGCTTGAGCAACCAAAAAAAAAAAAAAAGGTGAGGCGTAATTGAACAAGTGCACTAAATAAAGACAGGTCGGTTGTCGAAGGTGAATACTACCTGTCTGTAGCTTATTGAAAATATGAGAACGTATTTCTCCTTTAATAAACTGAACACGTCATGAGCTAAGAGATAAGCAGCCGAGCTATTCGGTTTGTAGCTTGGAATAAAAGACAGCGGAGCTGGTTGGGAAGTACTCACTCTGAAAGGCAGGACACAAGAAAGCAGTCAAGAGACCACAACAAACACGTTATTGTGTCTGAGCTTGCACGCCCTGTCTTTTGTCGCGACCGGCTTTCGCAGGCAGCGGAGGTTCGGGAGGAAAATGCAGAGGAAGCACGAAGACGCTGCAGGGAAACTTACGAGCGGCATATTTTTACGCTATTTGCACGTCGAGTATTCTGTTACATGAGGAATGTCCTATGATACAAGCCAAAGATTTCGTACATCATGACGATCTCGTGCGTCCCGAAGAAGCCCGTGGGGCTGATTATAGAGAGTCCCTCTTCCACAGATTCGAACATGGGGGTAATGGCTCCAAATTGCGCAGTCCAATCACAATACACACGGCACTTACGACAGTACCGCCAACACGTACACGCCCAGGTCAACGTCCTCGACAGGTGTGTAGGCACCACACTCTGCACTTCCGACACCAAGGCGGTCCTTCCTTGACGCGTGAGGGCCGCTTGGTGATGGGCCCCTCGCTCGGACAACCGAACGCATCAAAAGGCCTGCTCGCCTGAAGTTAGGCCTCGCCACTCAATTAGCGGGACGGTTTGTCGTCTGTGCTGACGCCGCTGTCTCTTCGAGGGGCGATTGGAAAACATAAAGGTTGTCTGGTATCTCTGCTGTGTTCCTCCATGTGGCACCTCACTTCCTAGGAAGGACCAGCAGTCCTCCAGTGACTTGTTCGAACAGAGGACAGCGCTTCTTCTTCGGCGCAGGTGCCGATCATAACAGTTTTTTGAATGAATCAGTTTGTAACTCCCCCCCCCCCCGCTCCCGCCCTATTTCCCACCTACACAAACACAAACAAAGTGAAAAAGAGGTAGCCTTGCGGTTTATTATTTTTTGTTTCAGTATCTCTTATGGTATGTAAACATTTCATAAGCAGTAAATTGTGACCCAGTAGATGGAGAAATCGGTGTCAGTTATCTCTGCTCATCATTCATTCGTTCTTTTTTCATGACATTTCAGTGACGTTCTTGTGTGACTTTTATATGAATTAGAGAAATTCTTGAACCATTTATATAAACCCTCGTTAATGAATTAGAGAAAGAATGTATATTTAAGGGCTCATTTTTTCGTGTTTTGCACAATATAAATGAGATATAACAGACAATGATGCCAAGAAAAGTATATGGGAAGTTATAAGAGCAACTTGAAGAAAGAAAAGTGGCCGAAAAGATAACTTGCCGTGGGCAGGTCGCTGGTTCGGTTCCTGCCCACGGCAAGTTATCTTTTCACCCACTGTTCTTTCTTCACATTTACATTACGATTGTTCTAATAACTTCACCTATACTTTCCTTGACATTATTGTTTATATATATATATATATATATATATATATATATATATATATATATATATATATATATATATATATATATATATATATATGACGCTACGATGAATGGGAGACGTGGCCTGGCTCATACTCCATGTTTATTCTACTCTCACTTCTTCCTTCTCGGCTTCTACCAATCATCGCTTCATACGTCACATATATATATATATATATATATATATATATATATATATATATATATATATATATATATATATAAAGGAAAGAAGTGTACACCTAAGGGCTCGTTTTTCCGTGTTTTAACACAATATTAATGAGATCTAACAGACAGTAATGCCAAGGAATGTACAGGGGAAGTTATTAGAACCAATGGAATGTAAATAAGAAGAAAGAAAAGTGGATGAAAAATAACCAGCCGTGAGCAGGAATCGAACCTACGACCTTTGAATAACGCGTTCGATGCTCTAACCACTGAGCTACCACAGCGGCTGTCCCTCCATCTACTTTTTTGGGGTTATATGTGAATTTAGAAGTAGGAGTGACATATATATATATATATATATATATGCACACATTTGACAACGCAGGTTGTTCGAGGTGAAGACTGCCAGGCACACCGACTATATTTAGTCGACAGAGAGGGCCTCAATCTTGTTTACGCGAAGCGCCACGACACCGTGATTGCCACAGTGGGGTGTCAGGGTGCACCGTTCCGCGCACTCTCGGAAAAAATGCAAAGATTACCCACGAAATTGCAACGGGGCCGATAGCTTAAACGTGAACGTGTCCTCCATCAACGAGAATGCCCCGTACGAAGCGTCCCGAACTGGAGAGAAAAGCGAGCGAAATTAGCGTTAATGGGGCAGAAAGGGCCTCGCTGGCTGGTTATGCTGGTTTCAACAAATCACTTCATCACTATTAGTTCTGCTGCTCAATCTTTGGCAGAGCGTAATATTCACGACCGGTGCATCGTGACGGTCATAATTCATCACGACATACAAACCCAAGTATGTACTTCCGACATGTTGGTAGCGCTGCGTCCCATGCGTTAACTCAAGTCGACATGGATTTCGATCATGTGGCTGGGCCGAGGTTGCTGAAGCGATATGCGATAGCAAACTCTCCTTGCAACGTCGTCAGCGAGTATGCCTGTGAGAGAGCATCTGCCTTGTATATGCCCTCACATCATTTCATCATGCGAATTTGTATTTTATAGCTTTACCGATATCAGCAACATAAAGACGTGACATAGACTTATAAATTGCGAGTTAAAAGCCAAAAAGACATCTAGCAAAAAAACGAGACGTAGGAAATGTTATCATTCGTGCAGACTAATGATAGCCATCGTGATAATTTGCAACAGTCATTTACAGCTTAAGTGCCTAAAAATATTGGCAGCAGTTCCCAATAAAGATAAAGGATCCTTTAATAAGCTAAGCCGTACATGAGTCCAGGAATGCGTTAGGTCACATGGAAAAGACATATAATCTTTATTTTTACCGGATCAAAAAAATGTGCAGCCGTTATAAATAGACGAGCCCGGGGCTGAGTGTTAGTAAACACCTATAATTCCTTGCCAACAAATTAAGAAGGCGTTTGCGGTGAAGCTGGCGTGGACGCACCACGAACTTCGCGGTCGCCGACGTCTACGCTGGTCAGGCCTCGCCTGGGGAAGTTCATCGCGGAGCACATCTAACTTGTTCGAGATACAAGTGAATGAAATTGCTCCCGCAGTTTGACGCAAACGAGGTTCGAAATGCGCACGACCCAGACCGAGATGACGCGACAGTGGACACTCCCCCGTAAGGTTATCGACTGTTTTCGTCATGACAACGCAAGTCTGCGTGCTTGAAAACGGTCCCTGTCACCGAATTGTTGGATGTTTCTCTTCTCGTGCGCTATATGATCTGCTTATGGATACATCTGTGTTGAGGTGAGTGCAAGACAGCAATCTACCCTCTGCGATGTTATATATCTTTATGCAAGCTGGTCCCACGAGAAACATCACTCAAAAGCGGAACGGCAACATAGGCCGCTCCTAAATAGGAAGCTTGAACTCGGCAGCTGCTATGAAAAAAACATGGGAACGGAGATTTTTTTTTTTTCGCTTCCTGCCAAAACTGAGCAGATTTCGATGACTGTCATAGCACTGAACAAGAAAGCCCAAACTGTAGGGAGTTTACTTCCTTTAAACCGTTAATATTTCTCTAAAAATGAAGAAAATTGCACTATTTAAAATTTACTTCGACTACATTGTTTGGAAAACTACAAGTCCACAATAAAAAAATTCATTATTTCTTTGACCTCCAAATTCACATCATGATATTTGATGCACAAGAATTTAATTAAATATACAGCTAATTTGTGAGTGGCACTTTTGCAGAACTCTCGCCAACTTTAGAGATTTTATTGTGGGTTTCTTTCTTTCTTTCTTTCTTTCTTTCTCTCTTTCTTTCTTTCCTTCCTTCCTTCCTTCCTTCTTTCTTTCTTTCTTTCTTTTTTCTTTCTTTCTTTGTTTCTTTCTGTTTCAAGTTCTTGCATCAAACTTTCCCGCTTTCGATGCTCTAAGAGATATAATTCTCAGTACTGTGGCAACTTTTCTTGTTGCAGTAACTCTTCTTTGTAAATGTTCTACATCTCAACAAGGAAAATGCATAGCTGAATTCAAGATTTTAACAAAAAAATTCGGCAGATCCCACGCACCTAGGAATCAACGTTATGCAAAGCATGCGGAGGGAAGGTGCACTTGTGTTGCAATGTTTTTATTGAACGACACATCATGAAATGACGCTAAATATATGTACAAAAGTTGCACTCAAACACATAAGTTGAAGAGTTGCAGATGTTTAAAAATTCAGTTTTTTGAACTTGCGCAACGATACCAACTGGAACATGCGTATTAGCAACACCAGAAGCTGACACGAAGCACTGATGCTCGCGAGCATGCTGGCCCTGGACACTGCTACATTAATCAACTTCACCGCATGGCAACTAACCTCCATTGATGTTAACCCGACGTCACGGCTGTATCAAAGGAATACATATGTAATGTTTGTAAAATTGAGCAGGCAGCACTGCAGCCACTATTGACGTTTCTCGAAGATTGGCGTCTATTTGAAAAGTAGTTCCGAGACCTGGCGTAGCTCTGTGGTAAAATGATTCATTGCCACGTAGACTGTTTGGGTTCGATTCTAGCTGGGACCCTGACATTTATTATTTGCATTCGTCGTGTCGACGCTACCGATGTCGGGTATTTCTTGTTGCTCGCGCGTTAAAATTGCCCATGCTTGTTCTCGTCATTTCTGGGTAGATACTAAGTGTACAGGTAGGTACATACCCAAGGACGGGTATGTACCTGTGGCACATACCCAACCCTGCGTAAGTGCCACAAAGCGTTTGACGACGTACGCGACGTGATTGTCATATTATCCGTGTCTTGACAGGCGCGTCATATTCATCAAACCATCTTACCCTCCTATGTTAATTTCGGTTCACGTCACAATAAGGGGGTGACCACGAGAGCGCTCAAACGTAAGCGGCTAGATAAATAGATAACTAGATAAATAGATAAGCTCAAAGTCACCAAAGTTATCTAAGAAGTGCTTCGCATTTAAAATAAAAAAAGGAAAAAAAATCGTCACTAATGTGCAGGAGTCCCCACGATTTCCCAACAGGGCCTTGGCGCGATCATCGCGTGCGCGGGGCGTCCAGGCACGACCTCGACAACCGAGCCGCACGTCTCATCCCAAATCCCGCAACGGCGCCATTTATCGCGGTATTTCTAAGACTGAGTGGTGCCGTAAGTGATCATTACCATCGGGCGAAATGGCATCGTTAGGAATGGCGGGCCAGGCGCGCAATCCAACACCGGCTAGCGCGAGCGTCTCTCGGACGCTGCCCCCGGCACGAGACAATGTGTCCAGTCCGGGAAGCGAAGGCGCATCTGTGGCTCAATTCCCATTCGGGACGGCGCACAGAGAGCGCCATCCGAACACGCCACGACCGCAGCGCGCTGCATCGGCCAGATTAATGGCCGCGCACCCATCAAAGAAGCCGCCTCTCACCTCCGGCGCGTAATCGGCATGTGCTGCTTTCAACTCAGGTTTCCGAGCGATCCTCATAATGTGCGACTACAGGACGAGCCGACGAATGTTTACGGTCGCGCGCAGACCGTGTACGCGCAGTCGGTCGGCGCTTGGGATGCGAGCGATCGGTGCAGTCTTCTTTCTCCTCGCGCAATCCGCAAGCTCGGCATCTGCCGCCTAATTCAAGAGTAGTCGCCCAACGTGAAAACAGCACGGCAATCGCCAAGCACCGGCAACGCGCCGTCTCAACGAGACGGGCGCAGAGACGACCGAGCTCCAGCCTATTAATTTGACGCGCTTCCCACGTTGTAGCGCGGAGGTCCTATCGAATAAACTATGCACAGCACGTAATGCACTCTGGCAGGGAGTGGCCGTGTTATACAGGTGTGAATCGTCCACTTAGCAACGGTTAAGCGCATAACTCCAAAACGTGCCGAACAGCCTGTACTTACGTTCCTACAGCAAACATATGCAAAGAAACCACTTTCAGGAACCTCGCGGTTGAGCTTCAAGCGTTGAAGGCGCAGTGTATTGCGGGATAGAGGTCCGCTTACATGGCATGCATATAGTTACGCTGAAAATGCGAGCTAAAATGCTAAAATATGGTTAGGGAAAAGAGAAAAGAAAAGATCAAATGCCCCCGGTAGCGGGTAGCGGTAAGCCTGGTAAATTGACCGATTTGCGAATATGGTGTAAGGGCACAAAATAAGGGTCAAGAAAATCTGTTCGCTATATATATATATATATATATATATATATATATATATATATATATATATATATATATATATATATATATATATATATATATATATATATATATATATCAGTCACTGCCTGTTTATCTGAACATGCCCCATGCTGCTGCATTCCTGGCCCACCACTTTGAGCGGGTGCGCGCAATGTGATAAAATTTTGACATCGCCGTCATCACAAGCGTCATTGAGTGGCTAGTACCAGGGTTCAATAATTTACCCTCCCTTTCGCATAAATTGTAGCGTCGGCGTATAGTTCGTTGTGAGATAAAAAAAAATTTCGTCTTGTCCATCACAGCAAAATCGAAAAAGATACGAATAAATTAAATAATAAATATATTTGGTTCAAATGAGAAATAAATCCAGGCCTTCAGCGAAGCAAGCAGCTGTTTTACCACAGAGCCACACCATTGCTTGAAACCGCTTTGAAAAAAAAAAACAATATATGAATATCGTGTACCGAAAGCAGTCTCAACGCATGCAAGATTGCGTGGCAGAAGCATAGAATTGCGCATCAAGGATCAAAACATGTGAATTGCCCTGCAAGTGATTGTTTCAAAGGTGCAGCCATTACAAAGCGCTCAGACATATGCATTTGATCATCACCAGCTGCAAAAGCACACAGAAAGTGAGCAGCTGCGTATACGGATGCGTATGGGTCTTTCGCTGATTAACAAGAGCAAGTATTATGACATAGTGGACACTTGACAGCTGTGCTTGCAGTATGCATTCTATAGCACGGTTTGAAAGAGCCAATGTTACGAGCACTGCAGTCGTTCGTTTCCTCACGGCACGGTTGAGGCATGCATCGAAAACCGATGAAGGCTAGCAGTTGAGAAGACGATGCGTGTGGGGCCCTATTATGCTATCGCGCTGTACTTTTGAAGGCGAAGCTCAAGCGTACTCCAAGTTTTTATGACGCCAGCACCTAGCGACATTGTGTTTTTAAAGGAGCATACCCGAATCCACCCCAGCCAACCAAGCGTTGAGCATCTGCTCGAGTTTTTTTTTTTTTCAAACGAGTTTTTTTTTTCAAACGCCAATCAAAAAGTTCCTATAAAAAGAAAGGATCAGTTCAAATTAAGAGTTGTGTAGCGTAAATTTGATACCGAAACGTTTAATAAAGGTGAGAGTCAAATAATTGTCGAGGTAATTAATATTTCATTAATGAATAAATTGAAAGAAAAGATGTCTTTTGGGTATATGTGTCCTCCAGATGGCACGTACCCACTGCAGAATAGTCTTCTATCGCTTCTCAGCACAATCATCGCAGTGGAAGATGCATGTGAGCATTCCAGTCCACGCGGATCGCGTGGGCGAACTGAAGCTGTGGAAGTCGAGGACCAAAAGTTAACCGATAAAGTCTAACCTATATAGTGAACCAAAAGTTGAGCAAACGCCAGCAGCTTGCGCCATTATAAACCGCTGAGTGGAGCATTACAGTCATCTAAAGTGCTTTTTTTTTTTTTTACGTGCAATGCTTGCTTGAAATGTTTTGTGAATACTGCGGCCTCGGGCGACAGGCATAACGCTGCATATCTCAAACCAGACTGGATTGAGCAGGCTACCGCGACTTGTCGCCACTTCATTTCGAAAAAGATCCCAATCAAATATTCATCATCGAAATAACAGAAATGTTCTGTTGACGGATTGAAGAGCAGAGAAATAAACTCCTTCGAGAGTAAAGAGGAAGCTCTCCAGTTGCCTTCCTGAAGTCCAAGTTTCGGGCGCAGAGTTCACTCACCTTGCACGTGGCAGTATAGGCTTGGCCAGAGCTGGCAGCCGAAGGCCGAACATGAAGGCCTAAGCGGTCGCCGGTGGTCCGGCATCAAGTAGAGATTTGAGTAATGATGGGCCAAACATGACCGTCATTCCAATTGCCGGGGCCCCCTAATAGACGTCGGGAGGGGGCTTTCGCAAGCGCCCGCCCCGCATGCTGGAACCCAATAAAGTTTATTCTCTCTCTCTCGGGGAGGTGTCGGACGAGATCGGTGCACGCGGGACAACGTCGAGAGCGCAGGCGTGCGATACCAGGGGCCGCGTATTCGCGATAGGTGGCTTTCGGCGATGTCACTTCCAGTAGTATGCATTGATTGAATGAGTCAGCAGGAGCGGATGTCGCGAAACGAGTGCAACGCGTCAGTTCGGTGGTTTTTCTGCTTTTAGGGGCGAAGCTCCTTATAGCAGCACCCGTTCGTCCCCCGTAGTATCTAACAAGTATAACATTTTGACCTCCAAGGTGGTGCCGGTGAGAGACTTCTTCTGTGCGTTGTTGAACAATAAAAAATAGTGCTCAATGTACATGTCAATGGCTGCTAATGAAGAATGAGAGACAGGAGCATTCGGCTTTTAGTTAACGCGCAGGCTGCGATCACCATTAGCAGCCATTGGCATGTACATTGAGCTCTATCTGCCAGGAAAAGGTTGCTACGTTATACTCGCTGGGCGTAACCTCCTTGGTTTTCGAAAGGTTTAGCAAGCGTTCGGCCGCAGTGCCATGAATACAGTGAACTAGTATATACCATGAACTCGAGGTGGTTAAAGGTGGGAACTGGACCCGAAGCGCAAGTCGTAAGAAAGTGTGCGTGTGCCACCTCTCGTTTAGTCCTTGGAATGTCCGCTGGATGGCGGTGCTCCTATATGGGGAATATATGATGAAAAGATGCGAGATGGTGGTACTTGGAGTGTTGAATAGATGGACGAACGGACACATAGACAGATCCATGGATGGACGCATGAACGGACGCAGGGGCGGCTGCACGGACGAACGCAGGGACGGATGCACGAACAGACGCACGCACGGACGGGCTGATGGACGCATGGACGGTCACACTGACGGACGCATGGACGGACGGAAGCAAGAACGAATGGACGGACGAATTCTTCGCCCCACTCTCCATCAATCACTCTGTGGATATGCTGCCATTTTTTTTTCGTTTTTCACGTTGCGTACATGTCTTCTCTCACTACTTTTATGACTCGATTATGTTGGCGCACGCATAACATTATGATCCAGTTAAGGCATTATAGCCCATCTTGCTACTTCAGCACACTGCTGTTGCCGCAAACGTGCATAGCCAATTCGCTTTGCTCTAGATAAAGTGCGCAACCCTTCATTACACGTTATAAATGAAGTGCAGTATACTCCTGACCTCGAAACACGTTTAAACTGGTGGTTGGACCTATTACGTTGCGTTATGTGATGGACTGACGCACGCAAGCCGTGGGACGACGCACCGTTATTTGCCTGACCAATAAACAAACAACTTACGCAGGGGTTCGCGGAAATTTAGTGCCGCGCTCTCGACTTGCGCAACGAGCCCTGCCAAGGGCCGGAGGGTATAAACGGGCAAACTGCGCAAGCAACATATTGCGACGTGAGCTATTACAAACTGATCACGTCATGACAGCTGGGTTCGGTTTCAAGGACCCGTAACACGCTATAATTGTTCATAAAAGAAAACTCCAGCCAGTCGTCATCGCAGATACATGCAATAAGAAAAATTGGATGGGCAATGACAAAAAAAAAACACTCGCGAAGTGAAAGCTTTGTGAGTGCAGTCAGCGATAAATTTTCGTAACAAAGAAAAGTCTCGGAATACGAGGAAAAAAAATATTACGTATTAATGCGGGAAGGTACGGAGGAAGAAGGGGAGCATACGTCACACACAGAAGCGACGGCAGTAATTTCAATAAACTAAGAGTCCAATTTAGTTGCCGTTCATCATCTTCGGCGCCACGAAACTGATGAATTGGCGCCAGCGGCCTCTGCATGCGGCACGGGTAACGTATGTGCATGCGCTGTGACTGCGAGGTTATCCGCAAGGAGGGCGTTCGCCGGTCCATTACGCGGAGCCCACGTTTCAGCGGCCGACAAACACGCGTTCAATCACTTCACAACAAATTCATCCATCAACGACAGCGACAAAGCACATACGCTGCATGCTGCACGTGTGGTATCAAGGGAGCCTCTTAAACTGCATACTGACTACACGGTGCGCCCATGCCGACAAAAACAATAGTTTTTTTTTATTTTAGGAGGAAGTGCTACCAGACAAGGTGCAGCAGCACCTTTTTCTGAGACGCGGAATGACGACTAAAGATTGAGAAGGACTTTCAGTAACGACGATGTAAAGATGGCACAGGCTACGGCTTTGGCTTCAACACGACGACCAGAGGACACTGTTTCATAAGGTTCCTTGCGCAAGCACTGCTAACCAACAAACAGTAGTGCGTCCCAGTAATAAACCACCACAATGCATTATGGAAGAGCTTCTCACAGAGCAATTTTGCACGCTATATAGATTGGCGAACTCGTTTTTAACTACAGCACCACAATCTTACGTGATCAAACATGCACCGGAAACTGCATTGGCTTGAGCTGCGAAATCTTTCCAGCACGCTAGAGCCCAATTGCGACTGCCGGTCGGTCATATGCATCCTACTTCAGGGTGTTAATGCAACGGGACGAAGAAGCGCGCCGACAGGACGCTAGCCACGCGCCTCTTAAGCAGTGGTAATAATTTCCAGAGAGCTAGGTTCAAAAGGTGAAAAACCCGGCTATATAATAAGAAGAACCGGTACCAATACTTTGCGGTCGACGGGATCAAGCAGTTTGATCGTTATCAGTTAAAGAATACAACTATATATTGTTCTTTGTACAGGATGAAAATTCAATACCGGATCGCGTGTCCATAGTACGGAGATGCATCAGCTACTTTCCACGCCATGTTTCGGCACGGACGTTAGGCTATAATACTCCGTCACGCACGGAGTATTACATTTTTACAGCGAAAGCTGTACATGGCTAGGAGAAACGAAAACCTGTCCGGCTGCGGTGTGACGAGTGGCCTCCATTGGCTGTCCTATCAGTTACGTCATACTAAGCGTCGTACCCAAGTACGCGCGCCATTGGCTGCGTTGTGGGTGACATCGTTCATCTCGTCGCAGCCGTAGCACCGAGCACACGCGCATAAGCTTCTCCCGAAACTTCCACATGGGTTCTGCCACTACCAAACCCTAGAAGAACGCCGACAGTGGAAACGTGAGAGAGCTCGCATTCGCCGGTGCAGTCCTGCTACAAAAACAGGCCCGGCAGGCCGAGAGCCGGCAGACTGCGTTACCGATGATCCGGTAGCCTTGGAAGACGCGCTCAATCGTGCACGGGAATGCAAGCGTCAGTGGCGGCCGGATCCTGCAAACCACGCCGCCGAGTTAGCTCGCGATGTCAAACGCTTGCAACAACACCCCGCCGAACAATGAATGCGTGGTTCTCGAAGAAGGGATATATTTCTGTACATCACCTGTGATTCAAGAACAACCACTGTGATTAATGCATTGACACAATTAGGCGCTCATTATACTCCTCCATGACCGTCATCATGCGAGTCACAATGTGCGCCATGTGAAACAAAGACTACGGTAAACCCAAGCCAAACGTGTGCATAACTTCATTCAGAAGCACCAACATGCAGCGACACGTCGGATTGAACCCACTGGTAAACGTCGGGGCCGCACGTTTCCGCTTTCGCTGGTTAACCATCTGAACGGAATGCTTGGTTTTTGTTTTTTCTGTCGTTCTGTCTGCAGTGTAAAGCGTGTATAACGCATGTTTCATTTGCCGTCAGCTTCCCAATGGCTTTGTCATGTCATTTCTCCCTCTGTGTAAGTAAAAAAGAATAGAGTGGCATCACTGCCCTGCTGCGCAACTACCGCATTTATAGTAAGCACATGTAGTCAAAAAACACAGCATAATTACCATACGCCAAACATACAAGGACGCTAGTTCTATAAAATTGTGCTTCATTTAAAAGACATTTTCAGAGCGTTCAAACAACTGCATGTAGGCCTACTCATATAAGCCTCACGGTTTGTTCAACTGCCATTAATTTTATAGATGCTCCATATATATATACAAATAAAATGTCGCGTTCTGGTACTAAGGCCAATACAGCCGTTGATCGATACAGGTAAGAGAAATCAAAGTTGGATGATCACTGTTTATTCATAAGTGGAAAGTGCGCTACTTTGAGACGGCGAGCTGCCTGAGTGACGACCATTTTTAACTATTCGCCTTGCCTTGACGTCCAACTTGGGCCTTCTCAATCCTGGCAACTTTTTTTCTGTCGTCCACTTAATTACAACCCAGATTTTACCAAAGATAAAAGCGCGAGCTACAAAGGTGCTTGCTTTAACTTGCGACATAAAATCAGACGCCATCACTCGCAGTCCCTGTCGAACGCGCTGTTACTATCTTCTATAGAATAAAAAAATCCGAGCTCATTAAGTTGCAAAACATCCAAGTAATTAGCGAGTCCTATTCACATCGCTCCATACTGATGTAATGACATGCGTTCTTAATCTGGTGGGCAGAGTTATTTCTACCCTCTCCAGCACGACCATTGCACACGCGACTGAAACGAAAGCGACACGCGCCACCGCATACGCCGGCATACCCATTCATGGCCTCGTTTTACGGAGCGCGCACTTTGCGTGTACTAGCTTTTAAACTGCCTCCTTAACGAAGAGAGGGGGCTTAGTTTTTTCCTATAGTGGCCGACTCGAAGTCGCGATTTGCAGCGAGCAACTCCTCTGGAGGAAAGGTTTAACGCAATGCTTCTTTTTCTTTTTTTAAAGTATACTGAAGTACCTGAAGTAGGATCACTCACCCTTCTAACAATGAAGGGTTTTTTTCTCATGTATAGTTGGTTGTTGCATATAAGGTAGCTCCGGCGAGGGAAACGTTAGTGGCAATGAAGCATTCAACAGACTCGTCCTATTAAAAAAAAAACTCTTATGCTTTAATTGTTCACAAGAGTAAATACCACCAAATTCTGGTGCTTCCCGTATTATTAGAAAAGACAATGACAATGAGAACTTGCGGGCGAAAGAACTGTTATTTCAGGTTCAGGAAATCAGAGTTTGACGCGTTTGTGATCAGCAGCTTCTTATTACTAAAAGTGCTCACACGAATTAACAGTGAGACGAGTCAGTTATACTTGAGACAGCAATGAATGAAACCTGCAAACAGAGCATATATAGCGGGCATTTTTACGACATGAATAACTTTTCAGCTATGGCCACAGTGTTCTCACACCAAAATAAGTTCTTGAGCTAAAGCTACTCATAAACGTAGATGCCATGCCTATATAATAATGACGTTGCCAGAGAATTAGTACCAGGGGAGGTGGCTGGCAAATAGCAAGCAACGCTAGGACCTTCGGCTGTTCTGCTCGTATAATGTGGGGCCTACTGAGGAATAGGCGTTGTCAAAACTTTCATTTGCCTTCTATTCTTTTGTGCATATTTACTGAAACGAAGAACCTCTTACTGACCTGCTGACATACTGCTAACCACGTACATGACTTTTCCTATTCGGTTGTCACAACAACAACAACGCTGCCCTTTTTAGTGGTGGACATCGCGGCCATTGATACTATAGCTGTTGCAGACCCAATTCACCCCACCTTAGCTGCTTATTATTCCCGTCGTCTGAACAGCGAATACGTATGCAGGTATATCCAACATTTGTGGTCATCTTAGCGTCGCTGTGCACGAAGTTTCGACGTGTGAGCGCAAACAATGAAGAGAATTTTACACAAGTGGTATAGAATGCAACTCGGCACCAAAAGCACCACAAACCAATGGCGACGGAAACAGCCAATTTTTTATGCCACGTCACCTTTTGCTGATTTTTTTTTTTTGGGGGGGGGGGGGGGGGTCAATGCACTCGGTTGCACAGGAGGATGCGCTGCTGTGGTTCGGCGGTTATGGCGACTTGCGGCTGAACACGAACAAGCAAGTTCCATAACCCACCGGCGACGGCAGTCACCGAAAGAATTCTGCGATAGTATTTAAATAAATAAACTGCACGAAACTAACACCTCGTTAACCACTGATTCCTTATGCATGCCGAATCTCTTCGTGTGTAATATTCTTAAAATTCAGAATTTGCCACATTCAAGCACAATTAGGCGCTCACGCTGCTGCACGTTTTCCACGAATTTACCTCATCCTCTCCATCAACTTTGTAAGGGTAAAAATAAATAAAAATTATTATTATTATTATTATTATTATTATTATTATCTGCTGATTAACCGCGCACCAGAATGGATGATGAGAATGTATAGTGTGTACGTAACATGCAGCGGCAGAGAATCGAGAGCGCGCACAGGTGCACACAGGGAGAGTGCTTTTGCGCCACCTTTCAATGATGCACTGAGTGCCCGCGCAGTTCCTGGTCGGCTCCAATCCCCTACGCACACGCGCTTCGAACGCACTCGCACGTCACATAGCTCGGCAGCGAATGGCGATTTGGAAAGTTGTGCCGATACGCATCGGCCAAGAGCAGCCCACCAATGACGAGCCACGAGGTGCGCAACAATTACTGGCAAGCGCTATCTCGGCCAAAGATAGCCGGCGAACTATAGAGGCCACTTCCTCGAAGACGCCGAGTTTGGCAATAAACAAACGCGAGGCCGCGAGCTGCTTTCCCGGTCCGGCAAGACCAAGGACGCTGGGGCCACCCCGTGCGCGCGGATCAAATCTTAGCCGCGTGGTCACCTTTAAACAGGATTGCGTGTAGATTGGCCTCCACTCTCCTTCTTCACACGCACTCGACAGCAATGGCTCGAAGCGCCTATACTGGGCTCTTTTTATCCTTGTGTCATGCATAAAAATCATTAACGGGATTGCTCGAGGCGCGACTGTACGGACACTTCTGGATTAATGGGTGGGCCGAGAAGCGTCGCATCGCCAAACCAAACGAACACGACACGATAAACGTGATTCTCGGCGGCAAGCAAGACGCTTCTTTTTCACATTAATCACGGTATCAGCAACATCTACGAGCGCGTATTGAAAATGTTGGTGCGCGCTTCTTTGCCTGCTACCCAAAACGTTACGCCTTTTCTACCTAGCACGGAAAAAATACAGAGAAAAAAAGTAAAACTCAGCAATTACACCTGCCCTAAACTTTTTTTTTTTCGGTGACCAAGCTGTCACCGCATGCGTACGACGGTACTTTTTACGAAATGTGGTGTTAAGTGACGAAAGCCGTCTTTGTACGACACAGCATTTCCTGCGGAAAAGATGATGCATTTGACGATTCGCAAAGTATAGCAACAGCTGTAGGTTAGCATCATCCAATCGCAAAGCAACACTTGTAACACAGTGTCTTGTATTGAATGTTTCGAGCCTTAAACAGATTTTTTTCGAGCGAAACATCTCGTGCAGCCAGTGGTTACTCTTAAATAGCGCCCGAATTCATGAATCTGTTCGTACGCACACTTGAGTCTTATCAAACGTTCGTACGTATGAAGCGGCCATCATAGGCGGCTTCATGCGAAAATTCCTGACCTCTACTCTATTCTCTACTCTACTTCTCTACTTGCTCTACTCTATTCATTTATCATACAGTTTTTCCATACAAGAGCAAGGCATGTTGACTTCGGTCTGTTTTCTGTTTATTGTCGAACATCAGGCAACAATATATTTGGGTTACCCATCCCGATTCAAAGCTATTAGTGACCGCTTGGACCATGAAGAAAAAAAAGTAATGAAAACTAAGAAGGAGAGCGCAATAGATGATGTTGGTTACAATGAGCCGTCACGTCCACTATAATCAGGCACCGAATTCATGAGTTTACTTTCCTAGGAAATTTTTGCCATTGACCGGCTGGCTTTACGAATGACGTGTCCAGCATAACTGACATATACGAACAATTTTTCAGCGTAAGATATTTTTGTGTATACGGGCCAACCTTTGTTTCTCTTGATTTCATTTTGAAGGTTTTGAAAAACTCCAACGTGGACCATTCAGGCATTGTTACTAATCACGAGTGAGGGCACAAGACTGCGTGTTCCGAACACGGTCCTTGTCAGCGTTTACCAGGCGAGAGGGCAACGTGCCGACCATGTGCGCAGACACATACTGCCTTCAGCGAAGCGGTCAATGCCAAGCCACGGTGGACGTGAGGCTGTTGTGTCAAGGTCAGCGCGGTGCGAACTCGAGCGCGAAACAATGAGAAAAAAAAAACGCAGCGTTGCTCTCCGGGTGCGAGTAATATTCGAGGTATTCTGCGTCTGTGTCGCATCGGTGGCTATCACGCTGCAGCGCTTGGAAAACCACGGCTGCGGGAATATAGCAAGGTGGCCAGCAGACGCGTTCTGCAGATGGGCGGCATGCAGGAGAGACGAGTGAGTGCGGAATCCTGACGGCGTGGGCCCAGCGGTTACCGCGAACAGTGGCGAATTTTGGGTGTTAACGTCGATAAACGCTGCGGGGCCGCTTGTCGCGTCAACGCGGCGAACGACTCTCTGCGTGGCGAGCACGAGCCCCGAGATTCGCGTCTGCTGGTGCTCGTGGTGGTATGCAGCTTCGCTCGTGCGCGCCACACAGGTGTATACTATAGCGTCGCGTTTTCCCTGCGCGTTGCTTAAACTTCTGACGCAGCCCATTTGGAGGTGCATGCAGTATTATATATAATCGGCGTGTAATCGAAACAAAGCGTATTGCCGTCACCACGGGAAATAGTTTATGCGAAGACGCACAACTGGACGAGTGCATAAAGGAGGGAAATGCGCCCAAGCGTTTTGAGAGAGAGCGATAGAGTGAAATAACTGGAGATGTTTGCCTGACCATTCGTTTGACATGCTGCTCCAGGTAATGGATGACGACTATGATATATACTATGATAAACACATAGCACGTACAGTCACTCGCACGTAGACTACACTTGACTTAGCGGAGAACGCATTAAGCAGGGAAAGAGACTCTTCATCAAACCAAGGTGTCGTACGTGTTTTTATATGTATTTTTACCAATAATTCATCTTACAAAAATGTTTTCTGTCGCCATTCAGTGCTTATCCGTCCAGTTTTCTTTTTCGTCCTGCGTAATATTACGCTGTAGTTATTTTTTTCATATGATATAGCAACACGCCCAGCACCATTTTCTTTCTTTATTTCTCCGCTGTACAGTGCAGAGTTTTCTTACTACTGCCTATCCGTATGCAGTTTAAAGTATTTTGTTGTCCACATTGTCTCTTATGTGTACACGTTTGAGCATAATAATAATAATCGCTGGGATTTTACGTCGCGAAAGCATCACATCGTTACAAGAAGCTTTTTGCAGGGCTGCGGACATTTTGACCACCTGGGGTTTTACGGTGCATCTAGATTCGCACGAGCATATTCTTCAGCATGTTGTGGCAAATTATAGTAAAAAAAAAGCACACTCTGTCTCGCTACCTGTGCTTGTTTTTCTATGATTTTCTTGAATATATACGCATATGGGAAAGTGCAGAACCTACAGGTGGCGCAGTAGTGCACTGCACCTTAAAGCTTTACTGCACCTATGCACCGCCATCGCCGAGAGTGTCGACTTGTGGCCACTTCGGTTTGAACTGGCATACTAGGAATTGGGATAATTGATGATTTGTGGAGTTTAACGTCCCAAAACCACCATATGATTATGAGATACGCTGTAGTGAAAGGCTCCGGAAATTTGGACCACCTGGGGTTCTTTAACGTGCGCCCAAATCTGAGCACACTGGCCTACAACATTTCCGCCTCCATCGGAAATGCAGCCGCCGCAGCCGGGATTTGATCCCGCGACCTGCGGCTCAGCAGCCGAGTATCTTAGCCACTAGACCACCACGGTGGGGCCATACTACGGATTGTCGTCTCTCCGTTAGCTACGATCGCGTTGTATGCAAAGTTACAGGTTTGATCAAATGGGTAGGCTTCCAGAAGAATAACAGTGAATGATTTTTCGGGACCCGAACAAAAGAGAAAGTACAAAAGTTTATACAGAATCAATCGTCTTTTCGATGTTATGTAGCAGAGACGCGCGACAGAGTGTTCTGAAAAGCGATTCGAGCGGCCGGCTCGAGTCAATCTTTAAGCATAGAGCGGCACCATCGATGTTTGTAAACATTATTTTTTTTTTGTGATTTGCGTGCTTATTGTTGAGTAAACGATGGAATTTATGTCTGACATGTGTTATACAACCACTTCCTATGCGCGCAATTAATATAATGTTCGCGGGTCACTCACAATGAACAAGGCGCGTTTACAAGACTGCGTAGCATTCATTGGGGTAGTAAGAAGACGCAGAAGCGATGCATTGCATTCGCTAGCTGAAAACAGTCTGTCCTGTAAATGCGGGGGGCTCGCTCGCTGCGAACGCTCAGCTCCCGCTTACGTCACTCGGCACGTCTCGTACAACGCAGATCGCTGAATGCGGCGTCTCGTAGCACTTCCTCCACCACAATTCAAGAATCAGGATGCCTGGAATCTGTCGGGTTGCTTTCTAATTCTTTGAGAGTATCGCCTAACGCCAGTCTGTTTACTGCAAATAGCTCTTTGTGCGTGTTGAACGTGAGGAGCTTTCTAGCGTCTTCCGACATTTCCACCTGCGCTATCATCGAAATCAGTCGAACGTGAACGGTGCGCGACGAAGGAACTAAATGAAGCAACGTATCATCTGTGGCCTACTGCAAACACGGAACTAAGACCCTTGCCCCACTATTTGAGACCTATATAAGTGGTTGTCAAACGCACTACTAACCAGG
The DNA here is from genome assembly GCF_043290135.1 of Rhipicephalus microplus. Lineage (NCBI taxonomy): Eukaryota > Metazoa > Arthropoda > Arachnida > Ixodida > Ixodidae > Rhipicephalus > Rhipicephalus microplus. The sequence goes on from NC_134710.1 coordinate 215,095,789, forward strand.
GAATGTCGTCAAGCATGTCAACTTCCATGGTGTATCGTAGGCGCTGTTCTCTACTGCTTTGTTTCTCGCGTCAGTGTATGCCTGGTAAGGGGTGGCGAATTCGAATTTCTTCTTGGTGATTGACCACTCTTGTAACTCCTCCTTTTTCATTCAGTAACATAACCGCGCCGCAGAATTTTTTTCACTTTCGGCAACCGCTGGTTTACAAACAGACCCCGAGTACGTGCTGCTTTTCCCGCGGGAGGAGGACGAAAGCTGAAGACCGAAAAGGGGACGTTCAGATTTCATATGGGCTCAGCGATGGCCATCCCTTCACTACCGAAAGAGAATGAACGCTCGCACGAAATTTTGACAGTATGCTTACATAGTGTGTGCAAGAGAGGCATCATCTTTAACGAAAGTGACACGACGTCAACAGCTGGTGCCAGCGCTTCGAACAGAACGGCCGATCCCACTCGCAATACTACAGCGCCTGCTGGAAGAAAAGCGCAGACGGTTCGGCGTTCCGTTCGCCCCGCTGGAATTCATACTGCCCCTATAACCGATGACCAGGAGTGTCCGTCACTAAGGACGTCAACACACAATTCGTTCAGTCAGCGAGGCCAAACGCCGTTAGACTGAACTAAACCGCCTGGCCCCGATGGAGGCGGAAATGTTGTAGGCCCGTGTGCTCAGATTTGGGTGCACGTTAAAGAACCCCAGGTGGTCTAAATTTCCGGAGCCCTCCACTACGGCGTCTCTCATAATCATATAGTGGTTTTGGGACGTTAAACCCCACATATCAATCAATCAATTAAACCGCCTGGCACTTGGCTGAATCGGCCACAAAGCTAGTGTGGCTGGATTTCTAACCACCCCAAACCACGCACTGCCCAGGATTCACCGAGGAAGACGCCACCATGCTCCCCCTGCCCATTTCCCCCTCCCTTCTCATGGTGAGCGAGGCTGGCTCAGTAGCGGTGGCAGCAGCCGTAGCCGCAGCGCGTGCGCCGTGCTTATCGCCGCCGACGATCGGCGCGCTCGCTGGTTCAGCGTCACTGCAGCGGCGGCGATAGCCAACGGGGAGCGGGAGACACGTGGGATCTGCCGGCTTTCCTTCGCTCACATTGTTGCCCGCTTATCACAGCCCGCAACCGAGAGAGCAGATACGGGGGGCTCGAGAGGAAAAACTGCCGCGAAGACCGGTATCGCCAGCGCCGCCACCACGCGTGCCGAGCAGGAAATGGCCCCGCCCGCGAGATGCCGGCGCAGATAGCGCTCCGAGTCGCCCTCGGGGAGAGCCCGACGACGACTTTCTCTCGGCGCGCGCTCCCCGTTATTCGCAGGATTCGCTCGCAGGATTTCAAGCTGGACGGTTGTGCCCTCGCGATCTCCGACTTCAGCGTAGCTCCCGCCGACTGGTTCGCCCTCCGCGGTCTCCTGACGCCGTGTAGCTCTCGCATTGTGGCACCCCGCCCTTGGACTGCTTCGACCGGATCCCCACTTTCCTATCTCCTTCTTTTTTCCTCTCGTTGGCTGTCTTCTTCTGCTTCTACTTTCCTTCTATTCTTTTTATCCCTCCTTCCCCCCTCCCCTATAAGGCACTGCGCCGTGTCGCCTGAAGGCAGACAGAAATTAGGTGCCTTTTTCCTCTTCATTGTAACCACTACCACCACCACCGTTATTCGCTCGCTGCTCCCGGTGCGTTTTCTTCACTGTATTTCACCCCTCTCGCCGCCACATCGTCTCTCTTTTTCCGGCATCCTGTTGACTGCCGTGCCGACTTCGATCTGTCCGTTCTGATTCGACAGTGACTGTCGCCTGATGCAGTTCGCGCGGACAGGAAGGATCAAACCAAGTCAGAGGAACAAGGGAGAGTGACCGAGAGAACGCGGTCGCGTCATTTGGGTCGCTGGCCTTTCGACACCTGCGGGCTACGTTTGCTACCTGCGGCAGAAGCCCTTACAGCAAGAAATTCTCTTATTTACTCGCATAATGTTGGAACGCTACCTCTATTCAAAGAAACAGAAAGATAACACAATTACGAGGTATAGTCACTCACAACTGAGATCGAATTCCGGCAATTGTATACCCAAGGCTGAAGTAAGCCACTAAGTCGGGCTTGTGGTTTATATTCATTTAAATGCATCTAACTGCACTAATTAACACGGACGAAGACGAGTGGAGGACAGGACGCGCGCACACTCACAACTGGCCGTTTAACGGTTGAAAAATGACATATATGCACTGAAGATGTGCTGTATCAAGCTTATTGGACAGCGATACGCCAACGTCACAAAGTAGCATCTAAAAATTTCAGCTCGAAATCAGCAAGAGATACCGAAGCCTCGTTTATACACCAAGTTGTAGAGGGCGTGTGGGTCAATCAGGTGGGTGTCTAAATACCAGGTTCAAAGAGAATCTTAATAATTGCTCTATACGGCTATTCGCATACACCAAAGCACTGTATGCGAACGTAAAGCAGAGAGCAATAACAGGTGTCTACCCCTTCTCCACAAACTCAAGATACTGTATCACCACAGGGATATGTGCACCCACGAGCAGTACGAAGCATTTAAGGTTGATACAAGTGGGTGCATAAGCGAAGCTTCAGTATCTCTTGCCGATTGCGAGCACAACTTCTTATGTGCTACTATGTTACGTAAGCGTATCATCCAATGAACTTGATACATCACACGTTCACTGTATATATGTCATCTTTCAACCATTAAACTTTCAGTTATGAGTCTACGCGCATCCTCTCACTCTTCTTTGTCCGCGTTCATTAGCGCAGCCTTCGAATGTGTTATCCAAGAATAGTTTGAAATCACACAGCCGGCCACACTGTAGTTTTCTTTCTTTCTTTCTTTTTTTAAATTTTTACCTTCTGCGTGGTAAACTATCGACCACGTGACATCTGTAACTTGCTGCAAGAATAGCCGTCTATGCAAGAATGAATTTTTCCAGATGGTTAATGCAGAAGCCTATCATCGTCAAGCGCCGCTCAACTCTGCTCAGGTAATCGCGTCTGTACGTAGCTGTGCGTTAGAAAGCCTTCCTTGGCGTGCGCACACTGCTTATTACGAATAAGCGTCCATAGCATGTCCTCCTGTCGCTAGTTGATGCAGGCAGAGGGACTCGGCCATTTTACAGCAACCAAACGGCACCATCACCCCACCCACCCCTCCTCTCTCTTTCGCTTGTTCACCCAGGCGTTTCCAACAGGCAAGGTGATCCCAAAGAAAACGCCCTACTAGAACGTAAAAACTTACAGAATCAATGTCCTCGCCGCCGATACACGGCACCTGACAAATACATTTTTTTTACATACTGCAGCATTAAGTATACTTCGGCTTTTTGGCATAATTCTCACTGATCAACTACGAAGCAAGTTTCGAAATTTAATTCACTGTACAGCAGAGTACAGAAAGCGAACTATATGTCATCGTTAGTAATTTCAAAGGCCTTTAGCCCACATTTATTCTTTTTTATTGAAAAGTTCGTCCGGCAATATCAGAGCGTCAGTGACGAGAAACTGTTGATCGCTGTAAAATACCGGAGGCCAACGTTTGGGCGAAGAGGGCTTGTCTTCGTAACGGACGAACATTGAGTACCTCTATCGGAATGGAGTACCGTGCAACAATTCGTGACCAACGACATCTTATGCATTGAGCCTCCACGTTCGTAATTGAAAGGAACACCTTCAAATGGAATCATTTCGTGGAGGCGTTAGTGGGCTCCAGTGTCACGAATTGTTCGGTCTAGTTTCCGATACTGGCGATCTGCCCATTCCGCCAGTTTTTTATAGTAAGGATATGACGAATACAACTTCACACGCGGCAAGACAGTGACGTTTAGTTTAAATAAGGAAGCGCAAAGGGTCAACGAGGAATGATGCGCACTTCGGTTGCGAATAAAACGGACAGATTTTGCGTTGCACCATTTCTTCCCCCTCCTCCTCTTTTTATTATTATTATTATTATTATTACAGCGTTTCAATTATCCTTCGGTGTGGCCTTTGGGCCTCCTCAAGTCTTTTCGTGGGGTACTGCACGATGACATGCTTCATCCCTCTGAGCTAGTGCCACGTGCCGAACGTGCCGTGTAACGTGGACATTTCCTATCAGAATGCTCGTGGTCTGCGTACCAAGGCAAACGAGTTTTCCACTCATGTCCTTTGTTTTTTCTTTTCTTATTGTTGCTATTACTGAAACCTGGATGGGCCCTGAAATTTCCTCATCTGACTTTTTTTTTCCCCGACTTTCACCACCTTTCACAGCGACTGAGCTTTCAGTGCAACCAAACAGAAAGGCGGTTGCGTACTGGTTGCCCTTGATTGTTCTCTGAAATCCATTAGACGGAAAGACCTGGTATTTTTCGAAGAATCGATCTGGTTAGAAATCAGCCTGGAGCACCGAAAAAGATTCTTGATTGGATGTTTATATTCACCGCCAAGCACTTCCCCTGCCTTGTTTCCATTAAACATGTGATTCCATTAAACATGTGATTTCGTCTCATAGTGGGCACACAATTGTTGTTCTTGGTGATTTCAATGTGCCTGGAATTGGCTGGAGAGCGTTTACCTTTTCTCATTATAATCACTTCATTGAGAAAAATGCAGCCTACTCTTGGATTTTTAGGTGTTTAATTCTCCACTGGAAAACAACACATTCGTCAACTCCCGAGACAACGGCTTGGATCTCTGTCCGTCAAATGATCAACCTGTTGAAGTTTCTCGCTCTGTTATTTCTCTTGTTCGTCTTGACAAATTCCTCCCACAACTTAATGTAAGATTATCTGTATGTGCCGAAACAAGGGGCTACAGCAGTCATTTTAACCAATTTCCAAAATTTGCTTTCAAGAGAGGTGACTACACGGGCTTTTATCATTACTTGTGAGTCATTGATTGGTCACAGGTTACTGACAAACCAAATGTTGATGAACAAGTTGAGGACCTTACGGAGCTAGTATTAAACAGCATGCGTAACTTTATACCACAACATACGCCTAAACGTCGTAATTATCCCCACTGGTTCTCCCCGAACATATGAGTGCACTGAAGCATAAAGATCCCGCGCACAAAGGCTAAGTGTTCTCTATTCAGCAAGTGGAAGCAAGAGTTCAACTTTTTCTGAGCTCTCTCTAAAGGCCTATATAAACGATACCACAGTTCATATATTGCATTATTAGAAAAAAATCTTTTTGAGAGGCCAGCTGAGTTTTGAAAGTATGTACGCAAAGGGTCTAGCAAAAGTGCGGAATCATTCAGGCTACTGGACTCGGACGGTGTCGAAGTCAATGCATGTCATTGCTGACCGTTTCGCCACCCATATTTCATCAGTTTATCAGGCCTCAGAGTCTAGGACTCAGATGTAGGACAACAGAACAAAGCAGTTACACATATAGTGGTCTATGGCTAGATGAAAAGCTCATCTGGTCATGCATTATGTGCTTAAAACCGTTTTTATAATGTGGCCCAGATGGCATCCCTTCCGCCGTACTGAAGGCTTATGGTAGTATATTTGTCCTAGCACTGTCTACAATATTTGAAAACTGTCTGAACTCTTCCACATTTCCCAGCATGTGGAAAACTGCGCGTGTTTTTCCAGTATTTAAATCGGGGTGAAAAACTGATGTTTCTAATTATCGCCCGATTTTTCTACAGTGTGCCACATGGAAGATGTTTGAGCTGGATCTTCACAACACATTGTATGTTAGCATAAATAATTCATTGTTTCCTGATCAACACGGTTTTCTCCCTGGCCGCTCAACTATCACAACTCTTGCTATAGTTTCATGACGCAAATATCTTCTCCCATTTCTCAGAAAGCACAAGTTGATGTAGTCTACTGTGACCTGAGCAAGGCTTTTGACGTAGTCAGCAAGTTTTTGGTTAAACTTGCAAATTTCGATCTTGACTCGTCCATGGTGAATCTCCTGCACTGCTATCTGCTTCATAGATCATGTTAGGTTGCCGTAAATGACCAGACATCCTCTTAGTACAAAGTGACTAGTGGAGTAGGTCCCTCAAGGGTGGGTATTAGGCCCACTCTTATTTTACAGCGAATTAAAGCTGTTATGAGACCAGAACACGGGCAACGCGCGGAGCCGTAGTTGTCCACCGCCGCCGGGGTCAGTAACCAGTATCGCCAGAAATAACCAATTAAGACACTGAGATTCGAACCCAGGTGCGCCGCGTGCCATCCAAGTATTCTACCACTGAGCCACGCCAGTGCTTGTAACTCGTTTCTGAACTGGCAAGCTTGATGTCGAGAAAGCAATCGTGTCAATATGAGTAATAAACCAGGCGTCACACAATGCGCATTGCGTAACGAGTAGGTCGTCCAATGCTCCAACCTATCCAAAAACTTGTTCTTGATCACGATTATTTCGGCACATACTAACTTTAGGCACAATTCTTCATCATCGTCAGCCACTGCATAAAACATCGCACAAAATTTCTAACGAGCGTGTCGCAGATACCACGCTTACTCGAAAAATGATGAAGGATAGTAGCATAGTGAATGCTGGCCTACTACACAAAAATTACGATTATTTATGGCATAGCGGGTACCAAGCATCCTGTAGCAGTTACCCAAAGAGTGTTTAGAAAAGGCTCTGGACGGTCGCTAGCTTTCACTGTGACTGTGCTGCGCGTTCCACGCAAGCTTCGCGTTTCTTAATCTACGTAAACGGTGTATCTTTTGCAATTCATTATTGTTTTCTTTTGTATGCTGATGACATTAAGATATTTAGGAAAATTTATTCAGTTAACGATTTCCCCTCGCTGCAGTCAGATTTGTGTTCTTTCTCTGAATGGTGTGACCATAATATATATATATATATATATATATATATATATATATATATATATATATATATATATATATATATATATATATATATATATATATATATACAGTATAAAAAGAGGTCGACAAACGTGCGAAAAAACACTAGTTTTACTAACGTTTCGGCAGGTGGGCCTGCCTTCGTCGTATATATATATATATATATATATATATATATATATATATATATATATATATATATATATATATATATATATACAAGAAAGGTGTTATTTGGGTAAGGACAAACACGTAGCCGCCACGCTCCCTTTTATCAACATAGTGCGCATCATACTTATATAAGAAGCCTTCTTCATCTATCATGGAGCGATCACGTTTCGTACATGAAAAACGGTTGATGGACATCTGTAATATACTGAAGTTCTTTGCAGGGAAGACTTGGGGAATGTCTCCGAGTGCAATGCTACAGCTGTACAGAGTACTTTTTCTCGGTTTCCTGCGGTACAGTTTACCGGCATTGACCAATGCAAGCAAAACAAGCCTTCGAACCCTGCAGAGTGTTCAGTTCCAGGCACTCCGGATTTGCCTCGGCTTGCCTCGTAGTGCGTCAACAATGGCTACTATAGCTATCGCCGGTGACCACCTCATCAGGACACATATCGTCGTTGAGGCACTCAGGACACATATAAGGCATATTGCTCGGACACCCTGCCACCACCTAGCCTCTTTACCAGCAGACAGACCACGTTCGTCATTTTGCCAAACGGTCACCACATACCGCGATTCTTTGCCAACATGCTTCACACCCGCCGCCGGGCCTTTGACTTCTTTCTGGTGCCTGACTCAGGCTAATATCAGGCTAACTATACCTGGCATCAAGAAAAAAGCAGATATGTCGTCACCTGCTCTTAGACAGCTTGCTCTGCTCTTGTTATACGAGTCGTATCAAGGCTCTATACACGTATACACCGACGGCTTACAGAAGAGTTCAACGGCATCATTTGTTATACCGATAATAGACACGACAAGAAAATTCAAGACCTCCCACCTTACGACATCAACGAGAGCAGAGCTCACAGCTCTTCGTGCCGCATTGCAATTTATCAGCGATCAACAACCACAAAAATGGACAATTTTCAGTGACTCAAAGGCGGCACGGCAATCCCTTCTATCCCCTTTACGCCACGGCCCGTACGAACAGCTGGTATTTGAGATTGCAGAAAAGACTCACCAATTCATTGAGGAATGACATGAAATAGCCTTTCACTGGCTGCCAAGTCATTGTGGAATAATTGGCAATGAACGGGCCGATCGAGCTACCCGTTCTGCCCATACTGAAAGCGATGAAATAGCAATTCCGCTTTCCAGAACTGACGCTGCACGGAAACTCCGCATGCTTGCTCGCAAGCACACCACGTCACAATGGAACGAGTCACATTTCTTCCATGCACGGTTAGGTACTTTAGACCCAACTCTCAGTCTTCGAATTCCTCCGGAATTACGCCGACGAGACGCTACTATGCTGTGCAGATTATGGTTGGGCGTCGCATTTACCAATGCGTACGCGTTCCGCATAGGAATGGCTGACACTGCTGCCTGCGACCATTGTGGCAGTGATGAAACAACTTGGCACATTCTGTGTGAATGCCCACAATACTGCTCGCAGAGACAGTCACTCTGCAATGCACTAGATGAACTGGACAACCAGCCTCTTTCGGAAGAAAGACTCCTGCGCTGCCGACAGAACTTTATGTCGCAGAAGAAGGCTGTGAAGGCGCTGCTGCGCTTCTTGCGTTCAACCGGCCTGTCCAAACGATTGTGATTGGAACTCCCTGAATGTGTGTGCATGTGTTTTTTTTTTCTCATTTATTTTATATCTCTCTATAGCTATCCTCTTTCCGACCCTTTTCCCCACCCCCGTACAGGGTAGCAAACCAGTTCGTATTGGTTAACTTCCCTGTCTCTTCCTTTTAATTATTTCTCTCTCTCTCTCTTCATTGTGGCACTGCTCAGCAGAAACTTAAGTTGCTGGAAGAACATAGACACAGGTTTTATTCATACAGTATATCACTGTTATCATTGCTGCTCTGCACAGAGGGTCCGAAACCAACAGAAATTTGCAAGGCTTATTGGATGGTATACTGAGTCGACAAATCGCGCGCATATATACTCGCCGAGTCCAATCATTCGTGAAACAGAGAGGCAAAGTCATATGAAATCAATCGACAATAAAACCGAAAGAAACCACGCGGAAAATTGATAATATTGTTAATTTATATAGTAAGAATGACAACGTGGAAGAAACCGAAGGCGGAACAATAGGCAAGATAAAAAAAAAAAGGAACAGTTACTGGCAAAGACATGGTCCCAACCTTCGCGTTCGAACTATACGAGTGTGATTCTTTTACGGGCTGAAGTAGCGCGCAGTCACGTCAACATCAATTGCTGCCTTATACTGTAACTATATGTAATCTCAATTGGTAAGACCATATAGTATGTATACTGCAATTGCGTCAATTTAATTTTAACGAAAGGTGCTTTACATTTTTGTCCACTTTTTCTACCCTCAACTGTAGCTTTCATATTCTCGTTCTACCCGCTTGCAATGATAGACCTGTCCCCCTCCATCACCAGTTGCACATCCCTATAGCCACTTTCTCAAAAGAAGTAGAAGGCGACTTGATCGTCTGGCAAATTTAGTATGGTGTTACGTGATTATCTTTTTGTACTTATTTAGGTAAAGTGCCGATGTGCTTGCACTTTGAAAAAAAAAAATGTGGTTGTATACGTTCTGTTTGCTTTTTTTCTTTGTTTATTTATAAAACTGTTTTTGTTTCTTTTGAAAGTACGACACCACTGTATTAGATTGTACACCTGAGATTGACAGAATGTACAAATAAATAAATAAATAAATAAATAAATAAAATTTGATCATTCCTTCAAATAAAACAGTTTAACCTAGGCCTTTCCTTGCTTAAATTAATAATTGGTGTCACGCGAGTGTAACTAGCGCCCACCGAGCCACTCGATAAATATCTACGTATACTCTCCGCTCGCTGGTGGCTAAGGTCCTCGGCTGTTGACTCGCAGGTCACGGGACGGAATCCGGCTT